>NC_070634.1:15688147-15908147 GCF_947347685.1 Pleuronectes platessa
CTCTGATGAAAAAGGTGGCAATGTCAAAAAGATGAAAACAGATTCCTGATCTACTCTGTGATCCAGATCTGCACCAAAATGGTAACAGTTCCTCCCTGAACCATCCTTCCAGCAGGATTCCTAACATTCTGTCAGGTAGTTTATGCAGAAGTCTGCAAAATAACAAACAACCGCAGATGAAAACAACAACAGCTGGTGTTTAAATCATCTGTTGCCACGTCCACCGACCAAGAGAGCGGTTTGCGTGGAAATGAAAAGAGAAAGAATTTGAACATTTAAAGTAAATCACTGAAATCTAAACAGTCATCAAGAGATGTCTGATTATAAGAGTGGATGTGGACTGTTTAGACAACACAGGAATGATGGTTCAGTAACCAAGACTTCAACCCTGCAGGCAGCACACCTCCCTCAAATCTGAGTGTGGGTACATTCCTCTCTGGTCCTCCTCCCTGCCTCCATGCATGAGCGTGCCAACCAGACTTCTCCCCACCCAACGCCCAGTCTGGACTGCACTGGCTTCTCACGTAGACCAGCCGCAAGCAGAACGCGAGCTGCGGAGGAGCATCACCTGACTGACGCCGTGCAGAATTAGCACATTCTTCTGGGTTTGAGGGTTATAATGTGTGTGCACATCTTACAGGACAAGTGCCAGAGCGGCAGCGGCTTGCACCTCACTCACATACCACATTACCAGGACTTGAGGTATATCGCTGTGACAAGAGGGTATTATAAGGAGCCAGCGTGGGCAAACAGCAGGAAGGAGACGGGTGTGTTCCTGGTAAAATACCAAAACTACTCGTAAGCTGCGCATGGAAACTATTCGAGGCACGTTAAGAGTACCTGTGTGATTATATGGCTGCCCACGCTGTTTAGGGACACAGCTGCAGAATTCCAAAACATTCCCTGGAAAAACAGCGGAATGAACATTTTTCAACAAGATGACATTTTATTGACGGTAGAACATGAAGTAACAGATGGTGTATCAGTAAGAGCTTCATATATCAGTTATATTGTGATATATCGGGGAAATGCACACAAATGAGTTTTGCTAGAGAGAAATAACAGCTGCTACAAAAAAGGCTTTGATTATTCACACTCATCCCAATCTGGGTTAAGACCAAAGATACAAAAATTAAGACCAATTATAGATTTCTTTGTACAAACTGTGCAAATCAAAGTCTTCTACAAATTAATTACAAGGCAAAATATACAAACTATACACAGAAAAAATACTTCCATTAATGATACTCAGATATTAGAACTACAAAGTTAACAAGTCTGGAAACACTAAGCTTTCCAAATGAATAATACGCTATTTGAGTTTTGGCAAATATTTATGTTTTACACATGACCACTGCTATCAAGCGTCATCACACGTTTTCAGAATGTTTTTTTAAAATGAGGAGCGTTCAGTAAAAATGTTTATAACAAAACTAGAACATTCACAAAACAAACATTCAGAACAGACATGAAACAAAAAGGTCACCCCTTCCTTGAACGATTACACGCAAACTATACATAACCCCTGAGACAAAACAAATAAGAATCACAGAAACCATAGCTTGACATCTCGAAACAGAAAAGTGTCTTCTACGGCCGTAATGGGCCACATTCTCTCTTGCGAGCTTGTATTTTGAGTCGAGGAGGAAGATACAAATTTAGCTCGCCAAATTTGAGGAAGCCCGAGTCCAACGTCTAAAAATACAGACAGGAAGATCGTCTCTGTGCACAAAATCATACACTTTTCTTCTCTAGGCCCCCCAAACGCCCGGCAGAGCTCAGGGTCTAACTCAGTCCATCAGCAGTCCGAATAAATTACACCTGAGGAAATGCCCAGTGTCCAGGAGAAGAACCACAACAAAAGACAGCTGAGTGAGTGTTTTAGTTCACTGTTAAACAAAGCCACGTCAGAGTCTGCTACACTGCAAATCTACAGACGAGATGATACAGGTTCCGATGATGGAGCGAGGGGGTTGTAGCCGTGTCGAGCTGATAGAGTGTCACAGTAGCTTATTAGAGCCAAGCGGTGGAAGGAGAAGGTCTGCGCTTCTTATACATGGCAACGGGTCCAGCTCTAGCTCGTGGCTACATGGGAAAGTTACACAAGAGCGATGAGTAAACAGATCAGGTGGAAAGGAGGCCGCAGACTTCCAGTCGCTGGGCTGTTTCCAGGACTCGGGGCTTTCACTCCTCTGCAGATGAAGATAATGCGAATCAGCCTGGATGGAGCCAGGGCAGGAATACACAAACCCTTCCTCCTCCTCCTCCTCCTCCTCTCTGCAGCCAGCATACCAGACACCACGGCCGATCTGAGGGAAAGAGACAGAGGGAGATTAATGTTTAGGTCCTGTGAACTTGAGAGGAGCTGCGGCTGTATGAGGGCCGACCACATGACCCAGAGGGGAGGCCTGGACATTCTCACGCAGAGGAATGCACAGACTCGGGTCCTCCGCGCTACACATCAGCTTATCAAAATGCCATTTTATCAGGCTTACCCACATAGCGTTGATAATGCCTCGGGACGGGGCGTTATTTAACCAAAGTCCTCCTGGCATGTGGGATTAAGCTGCTCAAGCCATTTATGTCGCGAGGTAATAAATATGTGAGGGTGGCAGAGGGGAGGACCCGGCTCTGTCGAGATAAGCTGATAAAATGCATGTTCCAAAACCATCTGCTCGTTTGCTTTATCCGGATATAATTTATTCTGTATGAGAGCTTCTCCAATTTTCAAATTCCTCCATGTTTGAAGCAACATATTTACTACAAAAACTGGGATGAGTTCTTTGGAATCTCTCATCTCTGCAACCTCAGATACTTCAGCGTCTAATTTTCCTCCCCTGCTGCTATGAAGGAATGTTCCACTGCATATTTTTGGGAGGGGGTTGGAGTGAAACCCTGAACATGCTGTTTACATGAAATGAGCTTTTTTTGGGGGGGGATGATATCTCCGCTCTGTCAGAGGAGATGAAGAATGTGTGCGCTCTCTATTCTGGGAGAGATGAGAGTTGACAGTTACAGGCTGGCCTCGCTGGGGGTTTGTTTGGATAACCTAATGAGTTCTCATTTCCATGGCCAACAAAGCCGACAGACACTACGGAAGCCTGCACTGATCTGTACACATCTGTTACTGTTGTGAATACATTGCCGGGGGCAGAACAGTAGGACACATCTATTAGAATAACAATAGAGATGGAGAGAGGAGGCTACACACAAGGTTCAGCAGCAGAAGTGAACGTCTCTGTTTGTACATTAAACTCCAGAAGTGCCACGCTGTCAGGTTGATTCTATACAAACTACAGTATGTATATTTAACCTGATATGTGTCATGAAAAAAACAAAAAATGTAAAAAGACATTGTTGATTTTCCTCTATTGAATGACAAAAACCACATGATCTCAGTTTTGACACCTTACTTTCTGAAACAAAAGCTTTGTAATTAAGAAGGTTTTGCAGTGCAACAGTTAAATATTCGGGGAGTAGTGTATTTATTTGCTTGTTTTGGTGGGTTCTTGGTTAAATACCAGTCCAGTCAACAGCTGGTTAGTTCAGCTAAGCTTAGGTTATCTAAGCTTAGCACAAAGGCTTGAAACAATGGGAAACAGTCAATTTACAACATCAACCCACAACCACCTTTAAAGCAAAGATATTAATATGTTATATCTTGTTTAGGTATTCTGTTGTCAAACTTGAAAAAAAACTGTCATATATTAACTTTGGTTAAACGAAGATAAGTGTTTATTACTCTGGCACATCTTGATTTCTACAAACGGTTGGTCTGCAGTGGGAATGGATACAATCTGCATTCACCTCCAGGTCAAATTCCTCTGCAGTAGACACAGGTTTTTATCGGCTCCAGCTCCAATCAGCAGCAGTGATGGAAACATAACACACAAGTGAACACGCACATTTCTTGCCATGAACCTATTCTTTTAACGGCTTGGGAACATCATGCAAGATGCAACACTGGCCTGGAATATTCCCAGTCGCTCTCAGCGGAATCAATCACCTATTTTAAGCATGTTTGAGAAACCTGCACATACCCTCGGTGTAGAAGAGGCATCAGTGGACTCAGCCTTTACAACCAAGGCAATTGTTGAAATGCTTTTTACTAGGACATGCAACTGCAGGCCCGATGGAAGATTCCATTGCCACTCTCCCACAGTGTTAATGGGTATGTGTCATGTGCTGCACTTCTTGAGTTGTGCTGGTTTAATCTCTCAATGCAGCTGATGAACAGCACGCCTCTGAATCTTAAACACTCAACACCACAAGATCAGACTTTCACAAGAGCTGCAGCTTTATTTTTAGTCATGTATCTCTCTACTTCAGCGTCAGTGGCCTTTCACACCTTTCACTGGATTCATGTTGTCGAGCCACCGGCAGGATCAGAACTCAGGTCAACAATATGATCTATGTCAAGTGCAGGTTCCAAGATCTTTTGCGTTACTGACCTTTATTTTAAAATAAGTGACAGTTCAGAGGGGAATGAAAAAGACTAGATTGTAATGTCAAAGGTTATTGGTCTGTCATCACAAGTAAATCCATCGAACAACAGCACACGTCAGCTCCCTCTGCTGCAAACGGAAATGAGCTCCAGACTGACTCCAGAGTCCCTCATTATTAACCGTCACGTCAAGGTCAATCACAAGAGAGGGAGCTGTACTGACCACAATGTGCACCTGTGACACCATCTTCTATTTCAACAATTTCATCCAGACTACAACTCAAACTTTGTTTCACTGTCTCACTGTACTTACAAAGTCAGACGACTTTACAGATACGACCTTTACTTCCGCCGACAGGTCTTGAGTGAATCAGCGTGTGATGCCAACAGGTGGCGAGGTTAATAAGTGTAACCCACAAAAGTCACCACATGCACCGTGTGTGCGTCTTCGGTCTGGTCCGCTGCAGTAACCGCAGTGTGCTGCAGCGAGGGACGCAGGGAGTCCGTGTGTCCTTCAGCTCACCAAACAGATGGGCTGGGACTATATGAAGAGATTGCATGAGGCGCTCTGAGGTTTAACCTGCCTCGCTCTGTCGGCTTCCATCACTTCTCCTTCACATGGGAATAACGCCAGATTGAGTTTGTCAAAAGAGAATAATCACTAAATCTTAATTATTTGAGTTATTACTAAATCTCCACCAAAAACATCACACTGGATGGTTGAAGCACACATCAAGGGGGCGGGGTCAGACAACACACATGCATGCAGACATTCATGCCCAGTTTTTTGTTTCGTTTTCTTGCGTCTGTGTCTTCTGGAGACCCAAATACCCACAATACACCAGACCAAAGCCGAGTCCTCCCTTTTTGTCCGTCCCTTGTGTCCCACCAGGCCTGTGCCATGTTTACTAATGACCACCTAGAATTCCACTGTATTGACCCACGAATGAATCACTGTGACTTCATTTACATGAGCCTGCATCGTTTGGAGGCACAAACAAAAGGAGTCCAGGATGAGCTACAGGCGTCTCGGTCCAGCTGCAAAGTCTAATGAGCCACATCTTCATGAATCCTCGCAGGAAGTCCAGTTTGAGACCGGAACAAAGAGCGTCTCTGTGGCTGAATACACGCCACTTCAGTGCTACTTCAGAGGTGCAAATATTACGTAATTCAGATTAATTACCAGGCAGACACACTCGGTCCCGGCCCAGCTGGCTTCCTGAAGAGGCCCCTGTAACTGTATGACAGCTCATCTCTTTTTAAGGGCGTAATCAAATTAGTCTGGGTGATTATTCAGCCATTTTGAGCATCTTCTTCCCTTTTTGGCTTTTTGTTACTCGCCGAGTGGAGAAAAGACCAATAAAAACTCCATTAGGTTTATGCAAATTTAAGCAGCCGTGCTGAGGGCCATAATGTGGCCGATTGATTACTCAAGGGACCAGAGATGAAGTGTGTCTGTGGGTGTATGTGTGTGTGTGTGTGTATTTGGGGGGGTACGAGCACGTGCTAACTTTAACTGTCTGTGTGTGTGTGTGTGTCTGAGAGAGCGGAGGTGGGATCGTCGTTGTACACAGATGCCACAATAAAAGCCTCATTCAGCTTGTGTTCCTGGTGGCCCTCACGGCCAGGCATTAATAAAACATTAGTATTGAGCGACTGGGGGCCTCTGTGCTCCTCCTCCCTGATCCCCATTGTGACCTTTCCATTTTACAGCAGCTGCCTGGGGACATAGAGGGCCCGACGCTGGCCCCCTCCAGGGCCCCCTGACCTATCCAGGTGTACCCTATCACACAGAGCCCCGCCCACCTCGTAAGTGCTGCAGTTGAAGCTGTTAAAAAGGAGGACGCTGTGTATATCTGTGATTTTTGGCAGCGGAGAGGGTTGATGAGGAGAGAGGGCTGCAGAAAGAGGCGGAGGTGGTGGGGGGGGGACAAAGGCTCAAGTGTCGATAACAGTCATTTCTAGTGGGCATTATAATTCAGGGGTTTGCAGTAGAGAGAGCCTGCGCTGAACTTTGTGCTGGGCTCTCTGGTTACATCCCGTCTGCCGGCAGTCTGGTACCAACGACGGACAAGATTACACCCTGATGCTGTTCAGCGCACAACAACTCCAAAAAGCAAAAATGTTTTTAATCTGTTTAGTTCTTGATGCTTTTAGTCTACTTGAGAACATTAAAAAAGCTACTTTCTCCTCCAGTCTAAACCATAACAAATAGGAGCCATAATGCTTTAACATTTACAAATAGTTTTCCATCAACAGTGGGTTCTGGTTTGGCCCTGGACTCTGGGGTTAGACACATCTGGTGGAAACTTGCAAGGCTACAAACTTCGGGAGATGGTGACAAAAAAAAGAGAAGAGCAGTGAGGCTGCTGTGATCCCTGTAGAGGCCATGCAAAGTGTCGGGACGACTGGAACCACCTCAACCCCACCATTAACAAATCTTTACTAATGGGAATGCAGGCCACACCTTCATTCCTCCGAAATTAGAGTAGGGATGGCTGCCTTTTTAAAGGACAGGCAATGTCAGCAATGTGACTGTGTGTGGGTGAGACAGAGAGAGAGAGAGGTGAAGCACAAGTAGACAATCAGTGGTTTCACAACTGAGTAAAAACTTACAATATACTACTAGTGAATACTTGAACAGCTGACTGGTGGTTTCAGCTCCCCTCATAAACATGAAAGGAACACACACATGCGCACACACACGCGCACACACTTCTTTTCCTCTCTGATCCCAGTTGAAAGTTGACAGCCTCTGGAGCAGAGTATTTTTAGGCAGGCGTTAGTCTCGGCTGCCAAACGGCGCAAAATATAGCTTTGCATCCTCTGGTCTTACTCCTCTTCCCTTCATCTGCACCTCTACTGCTTGTGTGTACACTCTATCTGTGTACGTGTGAACACGTCCGACTCTGTGTCACTCTGCTATTCACTTAATGTCTGCCAACTCCTCTCGGGGCCCCCTCCCCGTCTCGGGTGAGAGAGAGACGACCAGCGTCAGGGCAGGACGCCTGCTTAACAAGCTCCAGCGCTGAGCTTTTTTTCAACGTCTGCTGTAATTAAACATAAAAGGCGTTTGGCAGCGGAATAGCAGCTTCGGTAACTGCCTAGCTGAGTTCATGAGGATGCGGTGCCTTGATGGTTCATAGCCAGCCTGTCTGTCTCCATCGGGCCAGAAAAACCTTGAGTACCATGGAGACAGTGGTCCATACCAGCAGCCTTATAATGCTAAGCCCCCAGCTCCGTCACACCCAGCTGTTTACTGTTGACACAAGTCACACATAGGCTTCCTGCCTCTCACCAGCTTCCTCTTGGTTTTAATTTTCATACTTCCTGGCAGCACAGGAAGGAGCTTGTTCGTTTTTCCCCCTCACGTTTTCCTCACAGTAGAGTGGATGTTTTGAGGTTCTCAGTATTGATGTGTTTTTCACCTGTACTGTTGATTTTAGGCGAAGTGTTGCGCCTGAGGAGAATGTGCAGGAGGCTGAATAGAACATCAACCCGCCCACTTGCTGGCAGCGAATTCTCCGGACAATGACCGCTATTCACAAATCTGCTCCATCGGACATTACATGGACATGGAGCTGAAAGTGTAAAGTCCATTTGATGTCCGGGCCAACTGATTCACACATTTTGCATTCTCACACAAAGCTCCTCCGAGTAATGCCTGGATAAATGCTGGGTTGCCGTGTATGTGCAAAAACAGAATTAGACACAGAAACTGACCGATAGAGTCCCCCTTAGGGGAGAATTTAAAAAGATGCAAACCACAGAAGTTTTAATGGAAAGAGTCTGAACAGGAGAGGGGCTTGCACAAACCAAAACAAAAAGAGGTGCTTGTAGCTAAGAGCCGAGCTACCTCTGTTGTGGTTTGGCTGCAAACAGTCTCAAAACACCAGAGAGCCGTAGTTTGCCAATTATGCCACAGGCCAATCCTCACAACAGACTCAAAATATCACCAACCTGTTTTACTACCTAAAGAAGCATCTCTCCAAATAGTACTCACGTAATACAACTACACGACACGTGGGTTGAGTATCCACATGCTGGGCCTAAAGGCTGCTAAGATCCTTCTGCAAAGATGGTCTCTAGTTTTTCACTACTCTACTGAAGATGAAACCGCAGAAGCATTAATAAAAGATGCCGCCGAGCCTGAGCTTTTTAAAATGCAAATCCACCGACTGGTGCAGCAATAAACTGCTTTCCATCGCATCAGTTCTATAATAGGATCATGGAACTTAAAACTGGCTCTATCACCACCGCACAAGCATTTCAAATATCACTGCATATCCTCCTTTTGTTTCCCTGTGCGTGCCCCCCCCCCCCGTAAAACACTGAGAACACCTGAGGAAAATGGATCATCTCTTAGCTCAGATGAAGCTGTGAAAACTGCCACCTGTCGTTCCTTCAGAGATTAGCCTCTCTTCTCTCACCATATAGTGCTAAAGTAGGTTTTCTGCCTGTAAAACACTTTCTGAACATGATTTAAGTGAATGTCCTCATGTTGTGTTGTTTTAATTAACGACATTAAGGACTTGTATATATTTTTTAAGAATGGACTGCATTTACAGCCCTTTTCTAGCCCTAACAACCACTCAAAAGCCCTTTACACATTGAGTCACAGTCACCCATTCATACGCTGCAGAGGTTCTCTAACACTACTACACTAATTAAGTTACATCAAGGGCAGTTTGAGGTTCAGTATCAGGCCTTAAAAGCGTTGGTTTGGAACACTGACCCCTCTGATTGCATTCCACAGGAAAGCCTTTTTTCAGGGACAGACTGACTCGTATAAGTCATTTCACACGAAGAGCGCTGGCCCTGTCCACTTCTCCTTCTTGGGGCTACAAGCACAGACCTGATTCCCACCTCTCCACCTCAGCCCTGTCACCGACACTGATCTAGTGTTGTAGCTCTCTCCCTCTCTTATTACCGGCACCGCTGACATTCCTGCTTCTCCCTAACCCAGGACCACACCATGTCCATCCAACACCCAGCCGACACAGCAGCTTCATAATGTGTAACTGTAACCACTGGCTACCTTGACAACAGCGAGGGGTTTTAAACCGGCGTCGTCCGGTTCAGACTGACATGCTCGTGGGTCTGTATGAGAAGTCATAGTGTGATTTAAACTGAGTGTAGATATTCCTGTTACTATAAAATCAGTTCCCGCTTCTTATGTGACAATAGGGACACTATGAATAGCACATATAATTAACATCTTGTTTGTTTGTGTCAGTTCTAGGAAACTACAATTACTCACCATAGAAACCTCAGACAGTGTGTCCTGCTATGCTGAGAGGTACTTCCACGTGCTGACGAAGGCGGTGGGAATGAGCGAGTAGGGCACACTCGTCACACTGTCCCAAGAGTCTGATGATGGATCGTAACAGTCGAGTGTCTTACATCTTTGAGCCCCGTATCCCCCCACCACATATAGTCTGTTTCCTGACGCCACTGCGTGGCAGCTGATCCGTTTGGTTGTCACATCGCCAAACTTTGACCACTGAAACGTCTCGCTATTGAATCTGTAAGCGGAGCTGGCGGAGAATTCAGTGTCACCACCGATCACTACAATGTGGTTACCAACTACAGCTGCGGCTGTATATCGCCACAGCTGTGGACAGGAGGCCGGTACAGACCAACGGTTCTGGACAGGGTCAAAGCATTGAACCTTAGGAAACTTGTCTCTGTTGACGCTGGTGCCCCCGAAGGCAAAGAGTTTGTTTTTTAGACCAACAACGGCAGCATTGCTGACACCTTCTCTGAGCGGAGCCACTAAAGTCCATTTGTTGGTCTGAGGGTCATATTGCTCCACCTGTTTGAGTGAGACCGACGGAGAGGCAGGAAAGGATCCCGCAAGAGACGTGTGGCCTCCCACAACATACAGTATGTGGTCGAGCTCCGCAGCACCATGTCCAAATCTGGCTACCAGCATGGGGGCCGCTTTGGACCACTCGTCGTGTAATGTGTCGTAGACCCAGACATCTTTGGAAGCCCCGTTTTCAGAGCCACGCCCTCCAGTAACATAAACCTATAAGACAGAAAGAGATATTACATTTTGAGGACTATATAACTATATAACCATAAATGCAGAAGCAGATACTGAAATATGTCAGCCAACATACCTTGCAACCAATAGCACAGGCACTGCATTCTTTCCTAGGGCTGGGGATGTCTGTTTTGGGCGTGATCTCCTTGGTCTTGTTGTCGATCATGTAGACTTTATCGCACATGAAAGTCTGACCTCCCAGTAGCAGCAGGGCCTGACTGACCTTTCTTGGCCGAGCACAGAACCCTGTGACGATGCCATCGTTCTGGAGGATCCTCATCTTACACCGCACGGCATCTTCAACAATCTCCCGACCCACTTTGTGGCACATGACCAGCTCCTCTGAAGCGACATTCTTCAGCAGATACGTTTCAGGGAGCAGTGCCAAGCGGACACAGCGCAGCAGCTCGGGCAGCTCACTGTGCCTCCGCTCCATGTCCGCCTTAACCCAGTCGATGACAGCCTCATACACCAGGCTCTCATCCTCCACCTCCAGCTCCTCACTGAGGATTAGCTCCTGGACTTTGTCTCTGGGCAGGCTGAGGAAGTCCTCTGTCTTGAAGAGGGTAGCAAAGTCTGCCAGGCACATCCTCCATGACAGCTCATACAGTCTCTGGCACTGATGTGCGTCTGACAGCAGCATCATCCCCAAACAGTTCGACTGGTCGAGGTTCTTTTCTAGAAAGTCTGAAGCTGCGTCTCTAATGTCATGGAACTGAAGCATGTCACCGGCTTCTAGTAGCGATTCTGCATTTTCCTCGTTGATAATGATTCGGGCCGAGTAGGCGTAGTCGAGCAAGAGCTCCAGCACCTCAGGATGGAGGGAGTCGTGGAAGTCAACTTCAGCGTCACGACTCTCCCTGAGCCCGCCGCTGAACATGGCCTCAAAGTAACGGCTGCAGGAGGCCAGGACAGCCCGGTGACAGGGGAAGGATCGGTTTCCGGCCTTCAGGACAACATCTGTGAAGACCTTTCGTTTTCGCAGCAGGTTGAGTTGAGTCAACAGACTGTCCGCATGGGTTGTCTTGTGGAAGAGTTGGATATTCATGGAGCCGGAACTAGAGCGGGACTTTCTGTTTTCGTGGTTACTGACAGACATCTTGACCTGGAGGAGTAAACAGAGAAGAAAAATATTGGCACAAGTGGAGGAGAGTTTGTCATGTGATCATATCTACAGTTTATGGTCGCAGGAGGAAGGGGTTTTATGGACACACGCTTCTTTTGATGTGAACGCTACCATAAACACTCCTCCCACTTTATGATTAAACACCTGTGTCAATACCAGGTCAATGGGCTGTTGAAACATACAAGACTAGTATCCCTGCGCTGGATTACACCGGAAATGAACTTCAGACTTCAGAGATGAAAGCGAATCAGATAAGAAGCACTCCCACAGAAAACCAGTGTGTGTACACTGTGTGCCGCAAAGATTCACACTGAGAGACATACATCAACGTCAAGACTCGGCTCTCACAACCTTTGGCAAAAAAGGAGCAACCTACTCTTCACACAGCTCTGTGTAATTAGTGTTAGGTAAAGAAGCAACACCTGGGTGTTGCCCTATATCACATCTATCCACCCCTATAAACCTTTCAGGGCTGTGAGTCACCTACAACCACAGCGGGAGCCAGTAAATTCCTGTGAGCCTGTTCTGTTTCTCTGCCGCTGGCTCTCATTCAGGATGGTACCAAAGGCAAAGCTTTCAAGCCCACATAAGCTCTGACACCTCTGACCGGCTCCTTAAAGATAAAATTATGTAACCGCTGTGCAACAGATCAAAAACACAGTCTTTCTTGTGGTAATCTGCGGCGGGTTTAAGACGGGGCAGCAGCTTTCGCACAAAGTGGGAGGATATTCTGGTCTGAAAATGATAAAGCTGGATCCCAAAAAGGGCCATAAACACATCTTTCAAAGCAATAATTATTACAATAAACGCTACATTATTATTTCATTTTAAGACTTTTATTTTATTGCAATTGATGAAAATTACATAATTACTGATATTTTTATCGCACAGCCCTACTTTACAATATTGACTGTAGGGCTTTCTGTAGTCAAACTCCAGTGAATATAATCATGTTATAACAGTCAAAATCAATAAAGATTACAAAAAATGTTTACATTATTATTTCTAATCAAGTATAAGACTGACTGTTATATTGAAATTGATGAAAATTACATTAGGATAATAGTTGATACTGTTTAAGCCCAGACCTAATTTACAATATGAACCATATTTGCATTCTGTGGTCAGACTTTGGTGAATATAATCAAGTAATAAACAAACTGTTGTAACACAGTCCATGTTATCATGGCTACTGCTCTTTGGTGGGCACCGCACGGAGCTGCGCAAAACTTCAAAACGGCCAAATAAATATCTTCTGCCCAAAGGCTTCTATTGTCTCCCAGCAGATACATTTAAGTCTTCTATTCAGGCCCGGTGAAAGGGGGACGGCGGACTTCCGTGGAGGGACTCAGCGTGAAATCCAATTCGTTGTGTGCAGTAAATGTGAAACTCCGGTCAGCACTTCAGCATGCGCTCAACTTCCCCCCCGAGTTCGCAGCCGCCTGCGATCAGCGCGTCCAGCCGACAACCACCCGATCCGAACTCACACTGACTCGTCACATTGTCGTGGAAGTTGTACAGATATCGCACACGCACGTATCGCTGTGTGCGACACTTTGGCAGGATCGCGTCCTCGAGCTCTTACCTCGACGGGAGCAGGGCCGATCCGGGTTCCTTTCTCTCGGGCTCAACTTGTTCCGCCGTCCTCCGGTTTGTGTCTGAAGTTGTGGCTCAGTTTACACTAAATCCGCACTCCGAGTTTAAATCCGCATGTTGTCCTGAAGCGAGGGGAGACGGTGGAGCCATGTGTTCCTTTTCTCTTTGCAGGCAGAAGAAAGGAAAAGAGTGTGATAAAGTTGTTGTGTGTTTGTCGTCGTGAAGCCACGCAGCTGCAGACGAGCACCGAGCTGAGACACTGAGCTGCAGCTTCCCCAGGCTCCTCCTCCTTCCGCTGCCGTGGACCAATCAGCGCGAAGCCCCGCAGAAACAAACCCACTGTTTCGTGCTACATCCAACAATGTTAGACATCAGTGCACCACAAAAACACCTGCCCCCGTGTTTCACCTTTCACTTTATCTATCTATCTATCTATCTATCTATCTATCTATCTATCTATCTATCTATCTATCTATTTATCGATATATATATATATATATGTCTATCTATCTATCTATCTATCTATCTATCCATCTATCTATCTATCTATCTATCATTCTATTTATATATATATATATGTCTATCGGTCTGTCTGTCTGTCTGTCTGTCTACCCACCTACCTATCTTCTCAAAACAGGGGCATGAATACAGAATATAAAAGAAACACAACCATATATAGTATACTTTATATGAAGTGTATACAGCATGTACTTGATATACTATATATGTGGCTATTTGTGTTTGTATACAGTATATGTGTATTTGATATTTTATTTTGTCCTTTGTACTCTCAGTTGTAAATGTTTATTGATTTGACTCAAATTACTTTATTACCTAACGTCTGCCTATTATGAAACATTTTGTAGCTGCTGACTTTGATAAGTCTTTGATAAGTTAACTTTATTATCATCACCATTATCACAAGGTCATGTAAACAATTTAAATACAGTGATAACATTTGTTCCATTTGAATCAAAAAGATAATAAATTTCACTAGGCTACAGATGAATGAATGTTCCCAAATCGAATATAGTAATGACTACAACACATTTTCTGATTGTTCATTCTAAAAGAAGAAAGAGTCAGAACAGAGTTCAGGTTTTCTGGAAGGTTGTAACAAACAATGCTGGTATTATAGCAGAATATAATTCTTTGTAGTCGGTGTATAGAATACCAGGTGTAAGTAAAATATAAGCTCCCCTGGTTTATAGAATCACAAAATTCCCAACTATGAAAATAAAACTTAAGATGAACTCCCTGACTCATGTTCCAGCTCCACAGAACCAATAGTCTTAATAATCATATGATGGCAGGTTAAAGTCCTTTTGTGAACCATGAGACCGCTTGTCCGACAAAATTCCTGACATTTTCTGAAGGATTTCAGTGCTTGTGAGGTTTCTCAGGAATTTTTAAAGAATGTCCCTCAGTTCGAGGCAGCCTATCAGGACCAGAATCAGGTCAGTCAAGTGTCAGCCAAGTCAGCCTGCACAAACAAGGGAAGTTTATGGGCCACAGAAAACATGATACAACACAGAAGCTATTTAAAAGCTTTGAAGAAGAATGTTGAGAAAATAGGTAGAATTTTGTGTATTTACAATATCAATTAAACCATAAGTGGTGTCCGAATACTTCTCAAATTGAAATATTAAAGTATATTTTTAAGGAAAAACTATGCAGATGTACAATGTTGAAGAAACACATATTTATTGGTACATGTTCCAACATGTTTGTTTGACGTAATTAATGACATTATTAATCACTTTATGAATGTCCGTATGAGGGTGAGGTTGTGCATACTTGATCTGTGATCAACTGAGAGGCATCTAAAAAAAATGTTTCATGCCTTAACACACCCATGAAAGTCAGCATAAGAGAAAGAGTGACTGCCAGAAATAAAAATTATATAAGCATTATAGAGCTAATTAAAAGATTAAATGGACTGAGGATGTTTTGAATATTTGTGGTTTTAAAATGACAGAGTGGGAGAAGCTCTTCAACACCTGAGTCCGTGCCGACACTGCTCAGGTTTCTCCTCCCTCTTACTGACACTCAACAGCTGCTTTAGAAGATTAAAAGCTGCTGCTGCTTCTCCACTGTCAGAGTTTATCAGAGTTTGTATATGTGTGTGTGCGTGAGAGAAAGAGAGAAGTGTCTTTCTCACGTACTCACTGATAAACTAAAGAGGGAGAGGCAGCTTTCCTCTCACCCACTATTTCCAATTGTTTCCTTGAGAGGGATTTAATGTGAGAGCCGCTCGCATCTCATGTTACCGACTGTCTTTTTTTACACTTGAAGGTTTTGAAGTCACCGCTAACCGTCTCTGCGTAACCTCTGAGTATGACACCAATAAACGCACACATTGGTACTTTACATTTTCATAACCATTGTTGCTGGTGCTGGTTGGAGCCTCTCTCGCAGCTGACTGGGCAAAATGCTTTTATAAACTCAAGTGTGCCTATAGGAGATTAAGAATTTAAGCGGATTAGATTAATGAACTCATGATTGTAATCTTAGGTTAATTCATTTTGCCGCACTTTAACCCAATCCTCTCCTCCTCCTCAGTCAGGCCTGCATGGCTTGAGGCCAAACTGGTCTTAGGACATGTGTGAATGTGTGTGCACATGTGTGTGTGTGTTTGCATGTGCATTGTGTAGCTGGTCATTAATTACTCTCTGGCAGACACGCCACTAATCAGACACAATCCCTCCTCAATGCCCCCAGCGTCGCCACAAAGCATTCACTGGGTGCAGGTTCAGAATGACAGTAACCGTCGCTGCATTGTTGCCCGCAGACTCACTGTATCACATTGTTTTTCACTCAAGGCAGGTGGTCCCCTCGATGAGGTCATCCCGTCTGAAATATAAGGAGAGGGGTCCTCGGAGTGGGTCAGCCTCACGCTCAGGACTCAACACCAAACAATGCAGAGGTTCTTATCCCTTCCTATTTATGTAGTTGGCTCCTGTTTCCTAAGTAGTTATGGTTGGAGGTGAATGTTTTATTGATTTACTCTGGCAAGTTGACAGCTTTGTTCGAGTTGGCAGAGGAGTTTATAGTAAAAGCCTTGGAGTGAGTAACCCTAACCTGGCTGACGAAAACATAGTCAGAATATGCAATAGGTAGAAATAGTAAGGCCATTAAAATTTAGCACAGGTTTTTTCTTTTATTGATTTTCTAGACATCGAAGATTTTTTGAGTAAGATTTCAAGATAAAATAAAAAACTGTTCAGATGTTTACACAGATTTTTAATTGTACAAACCATTCAGTTGAAACACACACAAAACTAAATAAAAGATGGCATTGTTGTTTTGTGAATTAGAGTAATCTAATAACAAACCCAACATGGCACCTCATTAATGGACATTGCTAGCCCATACTCATACTACCCTGCAGTGATTTGATATATTACAGCCGTACTTCTTACAAACAATGTGAGAGAAATGGATTCTTAGGGAATTTGACAGCTGTAAATTTAAATTTAAATTAAAAGTCTAAATGTAACAATATGTGTATTGAATATCACTGTTCTTCCAACCAATAGATAATCTTTATTGTGTTTTCAGACTCAGAGACAATTCACTCCAGACTAAAGATTCAGTGGAGTATATCACCACCATGTGGCAAACATGCATTTCTATGTGGGTGCACTTGTTTTTATTAACTCTCCGGGACCTTTTTTCAGACCTTCTCAGGACCAGTAGACCTAATGGGGGCCAAATCCTGACCCTTATGAGGTAGATGTTAATTTCTGAGGTCCTGGTTAAGGTCAGAGGTCAGATGTGACAATGGTTAGGGTTAAGATAAGATTAGGCGTGCATTGTTCAAGGTCATGGTTTGGAACAGGGTTAAGGTCCGGCTGTCCACAATGAATGGAAATCAATAAAGTGCTTTGTGAGGATCATAGGCATAGTATTAGGTTTAGGCTAGTGTAAAGGTTAAGATAAGGCTCTTAGTTGTGATGGTTAAAGCTAGGGTAAGGAGCTATGTCAATGTGTGTCCTCACTTAAGTGAATAAGCACAAAAAAGTGTGTGTGTGTGTGTGTGTGTGTGTTTCTGTTTTCTATATTTGTAAGCATAGACCCTGTAGAGTGAGGACATATTTGGAAAGTGAGGACATTGTCAATGGATTGTTTGAGGGTTAAGACTTGGTTTTACGGGTTAGGGTTACAATTGGGTTTAGGCTAGGGTAAGGGAATTATTAATTGTATTATGTTAATGAGTGTCCTCGCTAAGATAGAAGTACAAAAACGTGTGCCTGCGTGTGCGCATGCGTGCGTTTTGGGGTTGGCCACTTTTAAACGGAAGGGGTCAGCCGTGTCCACACACTATAAACTACATTTCCCGTCAATCTGAATCCCCGCCCCCTTTCCTGCTAAGCGGAAATGTCGTTGACAGCCTTCCGCCGCCGTCAAGGGCACAGGAAACTGATGTTAGCGGTGGATTCACGCTGCAGCTTCTGTACACACGTGTTTATTAAAAGAACAGGTTAAAAGCAATGGACGGGTTCGGGTCAGACTTCGCCGCCGGAGGCTCGGGAGGTAAAGTGGACCCCGGCGCCATCATGGAGCAGGTCAAGGTCCAGATCGCTGTGGCTAACGCTCAGGAGCTGCTGCAGGTAAAGTAGCGATGCTAAGCTAACAGCAGAAAACTACAGCTGAGAATATGAAAGAGGCTGCATTAGAGTTTTAATATGGGCTTAATGAGAAGCTGTATAATCCTGGTAGAAGATCATATTCACATATGAAACCTCAGGAGCTAAATGTTCTCAACTCAAACTTTGACTGTTTAACCACATCTACCTTTAACCCAGTTGTATTCCCACAGCCTCATGGGGTTTTCACAGCTGTCTGTACTGGATCGAGCACAAACCCAAGTAATATCTCTCTTCGTGTTTCAGAGAATGACAGACAAATGCTTCAAGAAGTGTATAGGGAAACCTGGGAGCTCACTGGACAACTCTGAGCAGGTATGTGTGCTGGGCCTCCATCTGTTTGCTTGCAGATAATGAAACATGAAACTGTACAAAGCTTTCATAATCATTCAGGTATACTAATCATTTTGTTCCTAACCAAAATTCACAGGCACAAGCCTCTCAAAAGTGAAGATTTGCTGTTTTTCCTACGTTTTTTGTAATAGTAAAAGGGTTAAATGGCACATTTATCTAACATTATTTAGTAATGTAGTAGTTATTTTATTTCAGTCTAAATACTTCAACAGGGCCCCAAGATGCTAGGCACATAAACTCAGGTTAGATTAGCCTGTGGTGGGCCGGCCTTAGCAGAGGGTGTCTTGCGATTAACAGGCCGAATCACCCGATGATGCAAAGGTACACAACTGAAAATACATCCATAACATCTGCTGGTTGGCAACGTATCCTAAAACTAGTGCAGAAGACGTCAGTTGATAGTCACTATCTTGTCCTACGTTCTTAACAAATATACATACCTTACCCTTACCCTAACTTTAACCCCTTTATAATTATATTGCATATACCTGAATCGAGTTCACATAGACATCACCACCTGTCTATAGTTTATTGCACTTTACACACTGGATTTTTTCTTGAGACATACTCGAAAATGTCCACTTCCTTTCTTACTCCAAATGTTAATTTGCCCCTTTAATCTTTTTTGCATAATCTTGTTAACATGACAGATTAAGCAAACAAAGAAAGTCTGTCTTTTATTTATTTTACATGACACCTGTATTTATACAATAATGTATTTGACCTGTTTCTTCTATACCTGATGTTTTATGACCTCTCTGTTTTTTGCTGCCTATACGTTTTGAAAGATCCCTCACTGAACATTTCGCAGTATGATCCTCCATTAACCTCAGTGCTCTATTCCTTACAGAAATGTATTGCCATGTGTATGGACCGGTATATGGATGCCTGGAACACGGTGTCCCGAACATACAACTCCAGATTACAGAAGGAAAGAGCTCGCATGTGAACATCCCTCTCTTCACCCTTCCCTTCCTCAGACTGCTGCTTTACAGTGTGGAGGAGCTCAGTGCACATGTGTGTGTCATGGCAGCAGCACATCTACACTATCGGTCATCATACTTCACAGACAGGCAGGGACAGCCTGCGGACTCTAGCCATAACAACATCTCTCTGGACGTTTTCATTTTGCCTTGAGGAACAGTTCAAGATCCACGTTTGTTTCATTATGTTTTTATGTTATAACTAATAAATCTTCTGATTCAAAAGTAAACGTGCACTGGTCAAACTGCAGTGTGGATGATTGAATCCGAATCTCTGACTTTCTAGGAGCATGAGTGTGAATGTGTTTGTCTTTACATCTCAGCTCGTGTCCTTTGCAGGTTGTACCCAACCTCTCGCACAGTGCATGCTGGGATATGCTCTGGCCACCAATGCTCGTGAATGGGATAAGCAATTTAAAAAGTATCTAGTTGAAATGTGGCAGTTAAATTACTTAACTGCCTTTGTTGTTTGGCATATTTATAACAGTACAACACTGGTTTCTTCAATAAAAACACTTCACACATTCAGGCTGAGGTTGAATTTTTTTTGTTTTCAACAGCCTGTATCATTAGGACACATGATGATAATTGTAAACAGGACTCAGTCACAACAACAGTTTCTCCTTGAAACACTTTCAGCAGTTTGTCATTGTCATTGTGGTTCTGACAGAGAGAGAATAAGAGGAACATGGTCTTTCCATAAAATGCTCTTACTCTGAAAAACCAACTTAAAATCAGCAGGAAGAATTGAGCTACTTGATGTTCTCACAAGCAAGAACTTGACATTCACAAGCCTCACACTGTCAGATATCAGTGCTCGAGTACGCCTGGAGAACAAAACTGTTTTGTCTGACCTGTTTTTTAGTTGTCACTCTATATGCTGCCCTCCACAGTAGTGGGCTTGTTTGAGCAGGGTCTGCCTTGCTGTAGGTGGGGTACTGAACCTTTCCCATTGGGTGCACAGTTCATGAAATGTCTGAGAACCAAAAATCCTTTTTTTCTTCTCTACCCTGCAAGGGTTTGTCTGGGAAAGTAAGAACCGGAAAACCATCTGAAGTGTGACTGAAGCAAATTCAATGATTTCCATAAGAATAAAGCTTCTTAAACGGGTTTTTCTCTTGTGTTTCTTATCAAGAAGATCAATGAAAAAGCACCATGTTGACTAAAAAACTAGAAAAAGTGAATTCCTTCAAATCTGATTCCAATGCCATACAGATCTATTTCCCCTAGATAAACCCACCTATCAATAGCTACTATAGCATTGGAACAGAGAACACACACAAAAAGACAAGAAAATATAACCAAAGAAGAAACACATATATTATGAACCCCACACAAAATGAAAATAAAACCCACATCATACAGTTAACGTTCAGGAAAATAAATAACTGAAATAAATACTTACAGTCATGCATGTTTCTAGCATTTTGTCTGTAAGCAACAGTTCTGGATTCTCATTTCTTCAGCACATGAGATGACAGATGACTGCAAAGCGTTATAACAGCAACTCTGACCTGTTGATCGAACAGGTCAATACTGTGGTAACTGAGTATAAGTGTGTGGCTTTCAGGATGACTTGGGTCCTTGTACAGTACAATGTTCTGGAGAAGATGTGTCCACATAGTTTGTCATCTCTTTGCTGGTACAGCTGCTTTTTACACCTCTTCAGAAAGGCATGTATGTCGATATCCATTTCCTGACTGATGTCACTCTGGTGTAAACCCCTGGAAAACCTATTCGCCCGCATCCATGTCCCCAGCTGGTCACTCCAGCAATAAACCACTGGCCAGAGGGCTTACGGCAGGTCAGGGGCCCCCCAGAGTCTCCCTGAATGATGGCAAAGGGAAGTTAGTTATTATTTTGTAAGAAATAAAATTTACTTACAGTGCTCTTATGTTTTCATTAGAATAAAATAATTGATTAAGGAGGAGGAGTGAAAGAGGGAGAATGCAAGACACAGCAGGTACTGAGAGAATGTCACTTGGATGGCTGCTGAGATACCAGGTGCTCTGACCGAGACAGGAATGCATGTGGTTTTGCTTACATAAGAAGATTAGAGAGAGGGAGCAGGTAAGTAAGGGGGGGGGGGGTCTGTATTTTCAGGAAATAAAAGTATAAAAGTCTACTCTCTCCCGTCAGACGAGCATCTCTGACTTGTGCTTCAATGTTCAGGAACAAGCAAGTCTAGTTTTTATCTATCACTCAGAACCATAGTTATAACATATTTATTCATGTGGTTGTACTGTTTTGTGAGAAGATCTACAGACTAAAAGGCAACCTGGTTAACCATCCACTGTGAAAAGATCTATCTGAGCCATGGCCCTGTTTCCCAGAGCACTCAGCACAATCTTGGTCCCCAATCTTACCACTCTGATAATACAGAGGCTGTACCCGCCAGGAGTCTGGCCCAAGTCAAGGTGGAGTCAAAGTAATTTTTGTCCCAAATCGAATGTGCAGCTTCTTACCAAACACGTGTCCCTGCCTCCCTCCATGTAACCAGCGCACATCATGTTCGGAGTCAACACGTTTCCGTACGACTGCTGGCAGTCTGTCTGCTCGATGATTTTCACTGCAGCCTTCTGCAGCAGGTTGGTTAATGAACCTGGTGAGAGGGAATATAAAGAAAATAATACAGGTGAGTTTTACATGTTCAAAATGTTTCCGGTCTTAAGAGTCATAACAAAGTGGAAGCTTTTGGTCCTATCAGGCATACTGATTACAGGGGTAATGCTCATATTCAGGTTCATAATTCATCTTCATCTCTCACCTCCTTCCCTCATGGATCCCCAGCCTGTGATGTAGCACTCTGCATCGGCCAGGAACAGGTGCACTGGTGAGGGGAGACAGACGGACTGGATGGTGTAGGACACAGGGGCCGGCACCGCCAGCTCCAACAGAGCCACGTCATAATCCATGTTGGTGCCATTGAAATCTGGGTGAATGATGACCCTCTGGATGGGGATGACCAGGGCTCCTATCCCAGAGCGCAGCACAGATCCCAGGCTGACAGCCCAGTTACTGGGACTAGGGTCACTGTTGATATAAATATAATAAATGGTGGGTTTTTTAATTAACTTGAACAGTTTATTTTCTATCATACAGTTCGTTTATATTAAGTGTGTTATGTTATTTTCAGTGTTGCAGTAAGATCATAAAGTCATAGTTTTTTAGATCCAGCTTAAAGCGAAGTACCTTTTGATGCAGTGCGCTGCAGTCAGTATCCATTTGCGCTGAATGAGTGTGGCGCCACAGCGGTGAAGCCTCTGGTACTGAAGACTACCAATCCAAGGCCACTCCCCTCTTCGAGCTGTCACTCCACCCACAATCCTTTGGGAGCCCAACGCAGGACGCACACCACAGACTGAAACAGAAACACCTCTGAAGCATTTCCTTTTAATTAAACATGTAGTCTTCTTCATGCATTTGATGTAAACATACCACAGTTTCTCTCGTCTGCCTGGTTGGGACAGTCAGGGACTCCGTCACACTCTGGGTTTACCTTGTTGATGCAGGAGGTGGCGCTACACCGGAAGTTTCCACTGCAGTTTGACGCTGGAAGACATGACGGAAAAGAAGGCTTGGCTATTAGGATGAAAACAGACTTTCAAATTTGGGATATGGTATTCATAACTAACTTAATTCATTTTTTTAACAATTAGTTTCTTTCAGTATGATATTACCAGATGATATCAGTGGAGACAACACGTCCGTGGCTGTTGTCACTAGTGCTGATAGATTATTAAAGCTCAGTCCTTTCACAGTCGGTGGCACAGTGGGAACATTTGGGGAACGGACCAGGCTGGGGTCTGTGTGGCTTAAAATCCAGTTGCGGAGCCTGGTGACCCGGGAATAAACCCCAGGCCTGTTGATCTGGGCACAGCCCACACCCCAGCTCACCACCCCAGCCAGGAAAAACCTGCCCGGGGCCCCCTCACACACCAGAGGCCCCCCAGAGTCCCCCTGCAGGGAAAACACAAGACATTCTGATGCAAGAGATGATGATTCAGCACATTTGATGTGTCCTCTTCTGAAGAAAGTTGTTCATTCTATTCTATGATGCTCAAATGAAAAAGAAGTGAATATGACATTGATACATGTGGTGAACCAAATCGATATCAGACATAAACAGTTACTGTGCAAGAGAAGGGGATCTTTCCGCACTGAGATAAATTACCCTGCAGAGATGAATTAAATCCAGCTTAATTTTGTTGATCAAGTTGTATTGAGAGGTTGGGACCGGGCCTTCACTGTGAAAGACTTTGTCCTCCTTATAGTACCAATAATCATCATACCATTTTTAGGTCACGAGTAGAGTCAACATACTGGTTTCTTCTGGTTTCAAGATAGTAAATGAAAGACAAAACTCTGCCCCAAGACAAGAAAGTATTGTAAGAACATGTCAATTGATCGCTGATGCTATTGTAGCTAAACTTATGTAAACTGCAGAAGCAGCACTGACCTGACATGAGTCCACCTTGCCCTGTAGGAATCCGGCACACATCATGTTGTGAGTAACGGCTCCTCTGTACACGGATGACTTGTTGCACACCTTGGAGTCGATGACTTTCACCAAAGCCCTCTGCAGTGTAGAAGGCACCGCGGCTGAAGGAGAGCAATAAGCAGAACAACTGAATTTCTCTTTACTCACAATAATCATATTTCACATACGGGATATATACGGTATAATGATGAGGTGTACGCCTGCATGCAGACCCTTACGGTTATACTGGTGCAAAGCCCCCCAACCCGACACCATGCAGGTCTGTCCTGGAGCGAAGATGTGTGAGGGCGAGGGCAGGCAGACTGGCTGGATGAATGAGCTGAAGGTGAGGGGGGTCTCCAGCTCCAGCACTGTTACATCATTGTCAGTGGTCGAGGGGTTGTAGTCTGGAGACACAATCACTGATTTAATGTTGATCGTCCTGGTCTCCGACTCCTCACCGCTCACCAGACTGGCTCCGACCAAGGCCGTCCACTCACTGGGGTCATTCTCCCTTTAAACAGAAAAGAAAGAGATGGAAAACCCATTCATAACATACACAAAAGTCACCTGGGTCTTTTTCCCCGTTAATATTTCAATGCTGCTCTTACACCACCACTTAATAGATTGACAAATGTCTCCTCAGTGAGAGAGGATGATCGATGCGTACCTCTCAAAGCAGTGGGCTGCAGTGACCAGCCAGCGGTCACTGATGATGGAGGCTCCACACGTGTGCTGTCCTAGGAAGCGTAGACTGACCTGCCAGGGCAACTCGCCTTGTCCAGCATCCTCACCGCCAACCACCCGATTCCCCATGGCAGGACGTTTTCCGCAGGCTGAGGAGGGGAGTATGTCCGTGTAAAAAGGAACGGAAGAAGTTGTGTATTTTTGATATTTCAATAAGTATTTAGTACGTAATTAACATCAATTATGAAAAGGCAGTACCATTATACTCTGCTGGAGATGCTAGTAACATGCCTGTCCTTTCAAATACCAAATGCATTTGAAAAATTTGTAAATAATGAAGTCTAAAAGGACGGCATTAGGCTCAAATGTATAGATTCAGTGTCACTCACCACAACGAGCTTCATCAGACCCATCTGCACAGTCAGGGATGAAGTCACACTCTGGATTTAATTTGGTGACACATTCTCCATTGTCACAAGTGAACGTGTTGTCAGGACACCTGGCTGGAGAACCCACAAGAAAACGTGACAATATCAACAGAAGAACAATCTTCTCTTAAAGAGGAAATCCCAGATCTGTTAGAAATAACGTCCCACTTCCCAACAAACCCTTTTTCTTAACAATGGAAGAATTAAATATCTTAATAGAAAATAATAACACTCCTTAGGGTCTGAATAAATTGGCCGTTAACTATGCATACTCAAAATGGCTGTTTTGTGTATCCTGCCTCCGTTTGGTGTGTATGTTGTGCACGTCCTCAGCAATCAATGGGATGTGTACGCAAGAAGCAGCACCCACATGGTAGGTCGAGGCAGTAACATGTCTTGATAGCTAAGCTGAATATAAATGTTGCAAAACTTAGAAAACAAGGCTTTTTTTCTTTGCTCATGAAAATTCGATAACGTTTTTAGACAGAAAATGGATGACTTGCAATTCAATATATTCCTAATAATATACTGTTAATTTAAAAGACATATTCTAGATAATAACTAGGTCTATAAATCCTGTGGTTTAACTCACCTAGCAGCTCATCTCCAATAGCAAAAAATGACTTCCCACTGGCACCTAGAAGGAGAGAGTAACATATTAGATCGAATAAAGACTTTGAATGCCTGAAGACAATATTAGTCACCTCCACACCACACCGCCACACAAAGTCAGCTGACCACTGTAGTTTTACTACCCAGTAAGATGATAGCGTTGATCGCTCCAAATCCTGGCACCTCTAGCGGCTTCCCGTGCATGGCTGAGCTGAGTCCAGCTCTCAGCAAGTCCTGAATGAAATTATCTGAATACTGCTCCACCTTGGAGACCCTGAACACCAATCTCAGTGTCACCATCACGTCACCATTACTGTTACTGGGAGGGAATAGCACGAACACAGTGTTAGATTAATGTCACAGCCTTTTTTTCACTTGGAGTGAATGATCTGCTTTAGTTTAGCTCTCACTTACCCATGGGCAACAATATTACAACCAACATAGTGATGTGATGTTGATGAGGCAGTGTAGACATTGTCAATCTGAAAAAAAGTTAAATGAGCAGTTTAGCAAAGTTTGAAGAAAATATTGCCCCCCCCCCCCCCCCATCACTCATGTGACAGACAGAACTAACCTTGGACTTTAAAACTGAGGACAGCACTAAAGAGTAACCAGAGTCCCCATCCTGTAAAGCGGCATCATACTTCAGACCCTTCAGCTCCACCGTATCCATGAAAGAATGCTCCTCCTGCACCAGGTACGCTGGTAACAACACACAGGAGAAGTGGTTAGCAGCTAAAAGTGGCTCCTGTAATCAGAGCCTGCATGTTTCATAAAGTTTAGTAGAAAACTGATCATGTTAAAAACTGTGGATTGAGGTTTAACAGAGTCGTCTGAATTATTTATTATTCGAAATTGAAAGTATATAGATACTTTCAATATGAAAGTATATAGATACTTTCAATTTCGAATACAGGATGTTTTATGAATAATAAAATCAGACAGTACAGTTGGGGAACTCACCAAACAACAGGCCTACACAGACTCCGATAGCGAGGAAGAAGAGGAGCAAGGCTATGAGGCTGCTCCTGCAGGACCACGGTCCTCCTCCTCCTCCATCCTTCTTGCCCTCCATGTTAACTTCACAGCACCAATCTCACAGCTCACATTCCGGTGACTCCAGCATCATCACGGCTGACAAACAAAACGATCCAGGCCTGAGAGGAACAACACGACAACAGCGATAGACTGAGTTTGACACTATAATATAAAATAAGTAAGAAATGCTCATATGCACAATTATTCATTTATTCACTACTGCCCGTTACATCACAATTAAACTAGGGGAAATGAATAATACATAGTTTTTGCCCGAACCTTGGTATATCTACTTAGTATATTTACCTAGTAAATATATATATATATATAAAAATATGACTTTGCTCTAACAATATCCTACAATAGGCGAATGGGTATGCGTTCCTACTGAAAGAAATGGGTATTATGAGATTTGTGAAATCAAACAATCAAATTGTAGCAAACTGTGGAGAAACATTGTTTAAGAGTAAATCCATTCGTCTGTTCAATATCTAAAACAAAACATGCACCTGATCAAAGAGTTTTAAACTTCAAAATGCGAGAAGAGTAGAGAGAGCGCAGTGCTGTGGGCTGCGCGTAAAAGAGACCACGGTGGCCATGTTGCAAATCAGATGTGGAGAAAGATCACACGACACGACACAAAACAGACACACAAGAATCAGGTGACATTCGATTTAACGATAACGAGATTGAAATGTATTGACTCCTGTGTTGAGGATAACTCAGTGCGCACGGTGCGTCTCACTGGGGCACATTCAACAATACAGGCTTTATGTTCTGCAGCAAACCCACTCACCTCTTCCTTGTCTCCTTCCTCTGACTTTCACCATGTAACGCGGGCCTCAGCGCAGAGCATCCACCCAGGAACACATGCATTGATGGAGGAAGACGAGGGACAGAGAAGAGAGACGTCCGCTATTTGTTCCACCTGCCCGCGAGGGGCGTGTCGTGCGCGTCCCGCAGGTAACTCGCCTTCTTCAGTTTGCTTTAGGAGGTCGACTCGGCTTCAGATATCCCCGGACGACCCTCCACCCATCGGTGTTGATCCTCCTGGTTACACCTCGGTGTGCACAGGCATTTCCACTGTCACCTCAGTGCTTCCATATTATCTCCTGGTAAACAGCCAACACCAGATACGCGTTTACCCAACAAAGTTATGTTGAAAACACTGGGTAAGGGTCTTAATCGCTGAGTGGAGCTCAGTGGTCTCTGTGTGTCTTGGCTCCATTGACACAGTGACTGAGCAGCAGAGGAGGAGCGAAGCCTCCTGGGATCCAACCTTTTTACTTCAAGCTCACAATACCGGTAAAAACACAAGAGTCCTTTTACTCACATCTCTGAAAATAAGTCAAATCAGGAGCCCTGCGCAGCATGAAGGCAACTTTCCCTCAGAAAAATACTCTAATAGTAGTTATCCTCTGATCATTGCTTTAGGGGCAGCCTCTCATTTCAAATGATTCTCTTGGTACTTTAAACAAACTGCATTTACATATGTGTACATGCTGTATACAACAGCAAACATTAGGAAATCTCCTGACAACTCCCCTAAAGAAACAACACTAAATCAGTTTGCTCACAATATTTCTCCACCCTGCTTAAAACACCTCCCCCTAAAGCAGTTAATACCACAAATGTCTCTTTGTCGGTGTGCACACAGGCTTGAATGGCTTATCTTCTCCCTCTATCCCTTCCCACTCTCTCACACACACTTTATCCTTCTAAACACTCTTAAAGATAAAGAAATTCAGATCTTCCCCTTTAAACACTATCGGTCTGGTAGGATAAATTCCTTTAGTTTCTGGTGTACGATGAGGATTATTTAGATCAACATAAGATGACATCTATAAGACAAGCGGTCAAACGTTGCAGCATTTTTTGTTCCGGTTATCTACATCCGTGTAATATGTTGGAGATGTTGCCGCAAGGAGACCTTTACTATTATGGGCATGTTCAGATGTTGTGGCAGGATGTTGAAATAGGAAACAGCACAAATTTTTTAATTTAAATCTAGATATTGTCGTCGCCAGGCACTAAACTTGACCTCGCCTCCGGCGATTTGACAAACGTGTTTGTTGATCCAGGATTTGAGAAGGAATAATTAGACATTTATACATGAAGTTCTGGAAATTGAACATTTATTGTAAAATAAAGAAATACTTACAGAGAGTCTCTGGGGTTCTGCCGGACACGTCACCAGGTTCACTGGATCATGTCGAGAAGAAGCCCAGTTCAATCCTAAGTCCACAGTATATATAATCAGACACAGGGTGGGCACAGAGGCGGTTCTTTTTCCCTGAGGGAATTCAGCCATTGGCCAGATGTACACAGTTTCCTCAAAGTGCAGTTTTTTGCAAGCACATCACTTTGAACTGACCAGGTGTCCCACTACTGTGGCCTTGGCAAACAGGGAGCTTGCTACAGTGGAGAGACCCAGCATATTAAACATTTCAGGAGGATTTCATATCTTTTTCTCACCACGTTTAATGAAGCACCTCATTGTATTAGTTCTGGCTGATACAATGAATTTCCATCACACACTTTTCTCCGAATTGTATTTTGGGTCAGATTGACATTCAGATTGATACCTGCTCTTTCAGTGGTCGTGCTCTGGGCCTGACCCTGCGTCTGAGTCAAAAAGATATACATCATTCCAAATATAAGAAACAGTTGTAGCATTATTGATTATATGGATTATACATCCAAAAATGTTCATAGGATATAGGTAAAATATAATCACAAGATACAGAGAAACATAAATATCTCAACAATATTTAAGCATCCTCTCTGGAAATCAAATTGTGAAAAACTAAATGTTTTATTAGAATGAGGTGAGATTTCAGCCTTTATTTCTCCAACCATACAAAATGTACAAGAGCAAGCAAGAACAAAATTTACAAGACCCAACGTATTTTTTCATTTTATTTTCTTATCAAAAACAACAAAGAATAGTAAAAAGTTAACTCATCCTGGATAAAAAGAAAACAGTCTTGTCAACACCTCCCAAACATGAAGGCTCTTTACAACTCAAATCTTTTGAACATTTGCACAACACCGACAGAAACAAAAGTGAAGTGTCCTCACCTGATCAACTTATGATTTTAACAACAGGAAATTACTTTGTTGTATGCATTATCACTGTTATGATTAAAACAACAAAAAAACTTGTGAGTCTGTAACTCAGCAGGTAACAGGCTGTGGGTGTTAGCCGTCCTGTTGCTGTATGAACGGGTTCGGTATGGCCTCCATGCCGTCCTGAGGACAGATTAGCACTACGGACGTTCCTCTGCAGACCACCAGCCCCAGCTGCCTGGTGTCTTCTGTCAGCTTCAGCTGGTCGTCTGGATCTGGATACACAAGGGTGACAGACACAAATCACACACCATGTAAAGTTGAACATTATTTTAAGTCATTTAACATTAATCAACTAATTATTACAATTGTTAGTTCATTATACTTTCAACTGCTGAGTCAAACACATTTACTATTATGTCACTTGTGCTGATGCAAAGCTGGGTTTAAAAGTAAACCATCTGATAATATTGTAATGGTGTCGACAATAGTAAGTTAGGAGTCTATATGTTGTGATACTCTGTTGTGGTTTAATATGCTTTAATCGAATAAAACTGTATTGAATTTAATATTTCACTTTGTTTGAGCCACTACAATATACGTGTCTTGCCGTATTTCATCCCTATGAAAAATTATTATACTGTGGTAGACATGAACAGAACATTTTGTCATTTGTTGGGTTCAGACACAAACATTTTCAAAACATTCAGGTGAGGTTTTTATTTGCAGCATGTTAAGATCATCAAGTAGCTACGGACTAAGCCATAATGTTTTGGTGTTGACAACAATACTACAAGGCATCTTCAATGCACATCCCACAATGTTGATACTGAGATAATTATACTCTTCCAGTTTCATGTTTTGAGGCGTGTTATTAACATCTAACAATCCACTTGCTTGCTATGAATTTTACAGACATTACAGTTTTCTGCTGTATTGTCATAAGGGCTGACATGTACATTATCCAGTCCTTTTATAGGGCGCTGTCTGGAAAAGATCCCGAATAGGTCTGGAGAAACTGACTCAGACCTTTTTTGTTCTCACATACAGCCCCTCCAGAAAAACCTTTTCAGATCTTCAGTGCATGCCTGAAAGAAGATTCAGACTGTAAAAATCAATTTCCCTCCAGTTAAATAGTTTATCCTGTAGTTTTGACCTCAGTGGTGGGATTAGGCTACAATCTGATGAAGATATTATTCAGGAATGCAGCGATGACTTGTTCAGGGTTAAAGCTGGGTTCAGGTTGAGGAAACAAATTAAAGATGATACACACTTTATCATCACACTAGGTTGCATAAATTGGTAGAGTATAGTACTGAAGAAAATGTGAGTCTCCCAAATTGAAGTTGAGACATCTTTCTACACTGCTACTTTTTTTTTATTTATATTTCTTATTCATAAAATCCATCTTTGTTATTTGATTTCATGCTTCTCACCATGTGGTTTGCTTACACACTCTTAAACCAACAAAAACATACGACAGTACCATGACATCGTAATGCTAAGCTGCACCAAAACAAATAAGAGATTCCAATGTATTTTTCTGCATGTTTTATATCCACTTACCACGCATGTACTCGATGGTACCGTCCAGCACCAGGTTCAGCAGGGGATCGAACCCTTTCAGGACCCCGCTGGCTGAAACACACATCATGAATAGAGCTTTTGTCAGGATCAAACAAACTAAACTTCCAAACCTCAACCATGCAACGTTAGCTCCTGTTACCTACAACAAACATTTTAGCATTAGCCTGTTAGCAAGCTGGGTCCACCTACCCTCTCGTCCCCCTTGGAACTTGACACGAATCGGCTTGTCGATGTATTTGGACAAGTCGAAGATGCTCTCCTTCTTCTTCTTCTCTTTATCCTACACAGTGGAAGAAGGGGACATTGTTACAGGAGCCACACGCGAGCTAGCCGCACACAAACACTGAGCTAGCCCCGAGGTTAGCTTCTCTCGGCTAGCCACGCTGGAGCAGCGCTAGGTCTCAGCTCATGCTCGCAACAAACCACTAATGGCGGAGAGAAGACCCTCCGTGCGTTTGTGTGTGAACTGGCGAAAACGTGTTTGAATGAAAGAGAAGAGAAAACGAACTCACCGCCATGTTAGCTGCGTGACACGGAAGTTAAACTTTGACCCCGGGAAGGCTCCACCAATCAAATCGTTGAGCGCCTGCTGGTGACGTCACTGGTTTGTTGACTCTTTTAAAAAAAGACACCAGGAAAGAAGATGATAAAATGGTTAAGTAAAAAAAAAAAGAAACATCAAGTGTTGAATTACAAGCTGTTGTCCTGTTTATGTTTGAGTAAGTATTTGTTTTTAAACTGACCTGCTTTCTGTTATGTCAGGGGGACACTCAGTCTATTTATACCAGCAGCTGGTGTGTTGTGGACCAGAAGGAGGACGAGGCAGAGACCAGCTGGTGGGACATGGCCTGCAGAGCCGACATTCAGCTCACACCTCAGAGCTTTAGAAGGAAAGTTCCCTGTGAAGACGAGGAGGAATCATCTGTAGACGTGAAACACCCTGATCCTGATATTCCTGATGTTACTCTACTGGTAAAAGGTGAGAGTTTCTATGTCAACCGCTGGCGTCTGGCCCACCAGAGTCCCTACTTCCGGGCTCTGTTCTTTGGCTGTGGTGTAGAAAACAACAAGAGGAAAGTGGAAATTAAAGGTGTGTGTCTGCAGCCGTTCAGGGTTTTGATGGAGCACAGCAGGACTTCCAGGCTGGTGTTGGACAGAGAAAATGTTTTGGGGATCCTCGAGACCGCAGACTTCCTCCAGCTTGAGCGAGCCCAGCTACTGTGCAGCAAGTTCCTGGAGCGTGAGCTGCACCTTACAAACTGTTTGCAAATGATGGCTTACGCCTGGTGGCTGGGCTGCACTCAGCTGTACGCCGCTGCACGACAGGTGGTGCTCACACACTTTTCTGCTGTCATCGCTGAAGAGGACTTCCTGTCCTTGTCCAAGGAGACCATAGCAGATCTTCTCGCAAGCGATGACCTGGCCATCAATAAAGACGATCTGGCCGTGGAGGCCACTCTCCGCTGGGCATCATTTGACCCTGAACGAGAAGAACACTTTCTGGGGCTCATTGAGCTGGTGAGGCCAGAGTCTCTCTCTTTACCATTCATCACTGAACTTCTGACCAGAATGAAGAGCTCGGACCCCAGAGCAAAGCTCGTCTGTATGCTGAATGAACATTTCCCAGCGGCTTGGTCAATGGGCAGGTCATTAAGGAGGATTGGGGCCATGGAGACCCTCTTTGTCCTGGGTGGACCTCACGATCAGGAGCAACAGGCTCTGTACCAATTTCACCCTCATGGCGGGAGATGGCAAAGCTGTGCACCTCTGCAGAGGAAGAACCTCACACAGTACTCGGTAGCTGCAGTAGGTAACGTTTCGATCACGAGAATGATCTTGGATATGAGGATGATGATGAAAATTATTAAGATGTGAGCAGCTGAAAGTGTATTTATTGTCACAGTCTGAAAATACAAGGTTTAACCAAACATAGCACACTGGACAATGAAATCCTCAAGAATTGATTTTGTTGATGTTCTCATTACGTAGGAGACAATGTGGTTGTGACAGGCGGCTACTTCCGGGATGTGCTGTGGTTCAGCGTGGACTGGGTCAGGATGTACGAATGTGGGAACCAGCGCTGGGTGGATGCGCCGGCCCTGCAGAGGTCCAGGCACAGCCACTGCTCCGTAGGGCTGGACTCAGTCCTGTACGTCCTGGGTGGCAGCATGGAGGAAGGGCTTGTGGCTGATGTGGAAAGGCTGGTCCTGGGGTCAGAGGAGGGTTGGGAGGGGGTAAGCCCATTGGTCAGGGCCGTGGAGAGGGCGGCCACTGCTGCTCTGGGGTCATGTATTTATGTGGCGTGCGGTCTAGATGATAACGGGGAGGTGTACAGTGGAATTCAGAGGTATGTGGTGAAGGAGGATCAGTGGGATGTGGTCTCCTATTCTCCATTTCCACGGTGAGTTGATTTTCAATAAAGCAAGGACTTCTCACTTCTTCGCTATGACGTTTTGTTCTTTAATAAACCTTATTTTGAACCTCTTTCTAGGTATGACCTGGTTGCCACTGAGCTCAACGGTGCCCTCTACCTGTTTGGAGGCCAAAGCTTACGTTTTGACGTGGAGACCGATGAGTGGACTGTGCTGGAGGAGGAATCTCTGGACAGGAAGTTTTTCTGTGGCTGCACCACAGTCGGCGGACAGGTGTACCTGGTCAGCGAGAGAAGGAGCAACAAAGCGTTTCCCAACATGGTGCTGATGGACCCTTACATAGACACATGCATTGAGATAGACGATGCCATACCCTGCCCCGTGCCTATCAGAGGGTGTGTCACCATGAGAATGGTTACATGAATGAAATACTCTTATGCAGTTCTGTATAATACAAATGCAATTATTGCCTTGAAGAGAACAAGTAGTAGTAGTAGAATGTAACAGGTTGGGATTTCTTGGTGAAATAAAAAAAAACATCTTACCACCAACTCGTGCAGTTTCAGTCTACATGTTTATTTCCCCAGACTCATATGAGATCAGTGTGACCTTTGACCTTAGACCACTGAAATCAAATCAGTTTCATTATATGTTCAAGAGGACCAAAACATGGTTTGTGAGGCTACTGAGACCTTATACTTTGACCTTTGACCACCCAAATCTACTCGGTTAATCCTTGAGTCTAAGGGAACATTTTTGCAGAATTTGGAAAGATTCTCTCAAGAAGTTCTTATGTTAACAATTTCATGAGGAAAGATAGAAGAAAGTATATGGGTCTGAACAGGTGCTCCACCTTGGAATTTCGCAGTCCTAGTTCAGTGGTCCCAGCTCAAATGACACATAATGTGCATTCACATAAATAATAGTAAAGCTAAAGGGCAAACCATATCTCAGCTATAGGCAGGAAGTTGGTGACAGAAGGCCTTGTTAGGGGGGTTTCTGACCACGGTGTCGTACTCCCCTGCAGCACATGACAAACATTTTCATCGCTGTTGGCTAATGTAATCAGCTGTTGTGGGGGGGCTCTTAACTCGGCACCCCAGCCAATCTTCTGCATGCGACACTAACTTATAACTGTTCAATGTTTGGATGCACTTGTTTATACTTTGTTCAATTATGCATAGCAGGAGTTCTTCTTAAGATCCTCAGAGCCGTATTCCTCTATTTCACTACTTGGCCACACTCATCTTCTCTTCATTTGTCCTCTACTTCTTTGTTTAGGAAATTAACTATCTCTGTTCTTAACACTTTTGAAGTTTCAGGGGTTAACAACGTTGCAGCCGAATTCGATACATTGAAGTCAAACAAACAGAAGATGCCTCGATACTGCTCCTGTGGTGTCATCCATGTGTCTTTTAAACCCGAAATATCCAAAACAGCCTCAGTTACACCAGGTTCTTAGCCTCCTATACTTACTGCTGTCAAGAGTGCTCGCAAGACGAAATCAGCAATTAACTGCTGCAGTTACTAGGTCGAGGATATCAGAGGGAATTTAGGCTTAAAACAACTTTTTAAATGTCAGGGCCAAAAGGCACTTGGATGACACCACAGGAGCAATATGGGAACATTGTCAGTTTTTTTTTCTGTTGTTTTTTACGTCTGAATTAGTGGTTGCCATTTACTTTGGCTGCAACGCTTTCTACCAGTGAAAAAATCTTTTGTTCACTCAACACTCCAACCACCCCTCTATCGGCAAAGTGGTGAGTAGATAATGAGGGAATTTTCATTTTGGGTGAACTATCCATTTAATGCCACTGCGGACATCCTGCTTCAGTTGCTCGATCCGTTCCCAGTCTTCTGTTTCTGCTTCTTCTTTCGGTTTATTGGCAGATGGAAACCAACGTCAAGGTGCATTCAATACTATCTGTAGAGTGGACGAAGCCGACTATTCCATCTCAATGTTCTAAAAATCGACATAATAAAATGTTGTTCCTTAAGATCTAGCAAAGATCACCATTCCACATTAATCTTCTTCTTATTATCTCTTCTTCATTGGCAGGTGGAAACTAACGTCAAGGTGCATTACCGCCATCTACTGTGACAACTGTACCTTCATATAAGAGCCTGACTATGAGAGACAAGGTGCTACATTTGACAGGTGTTGTGTTTAACACCGTGTTCAAACCCCAACGCAGAGACAGAACACAGAGCACTACGCAGAATGGAAAGTTCAAGCTTCTTTATTGTACAATCAAAGATGACACGAGGTTGAGACGATGAAGCGGAGTGCGAATGATTTCACTCACAGGAATAATTTTCAGGATTTGCATATGAAATATAATTTTATATGCAAATATTGACGTAGTCTCTTAGTCTGGGTTTCAATATCTTGTTTCCTCAGTGCTGATACATTCTGGCATCCTTTCAGGTGTGCCTTCTATCTCTGAAGGATTCCTCCACCTCATTATATTTAGAAGGGACTTGCTGCCGACGTTTTGTTTCAGTGTAAACTGCAGACCTCTTTCGCTTGGCAGCCTCACGTCTGGGAGCCGAGTCTTCTTCTATGTCAGTCGTGAATGAGAGCCTATCTGCACCCTGCCTAGCAGCAAAAATTGAATCCTTTCAGCGAGTGTCCTGATCGACCCTGAAGGTCGAAACTTTCTGTTGCTTTCGCACTCTGCTGTCGAAGCCCTGAGTTTATTTTGAAGGTCACTGTTTAGGTGCTGCTGCTTCTCTGTTGGGATAATAGCCTGGGAAGATGCCTGTCTCTTCCGTCCTAGTCTGGGAATCCTGTATCTTTCCTTCTCAGCTTTTGGTTCACTCACCACCTCCATGGAGCTGGTAGTTCTAGAGTCCCTGTGCATCATCCTCTGCTTGTACAAGGGTGACCTAGATCTTCCTTTCCTATTGATGAGCTGTTCATTCAGGGATTGCTCTTTTTCCAACTGTTGTTGGGTCTCCAGCAATGAGAGCCTATCTGCTCCCTGCCTAGCAGCAAATTTTAAATCCTGGCACCGAGCGTCCTGTCCGATCCTGAAGTTCGAAACTTTTTGTTGCTTTCGCTCTTCTTCTCTCGAAGCCCTGAGTTTATTCCGAAGGTCACTGGTCAGGAGCTGCTGCTTCCCTGCTGGGATAAGAGCCTGGGAAGATGTTCCCTCTTCCCTCTCCCTCTTCCGTCCTAGTCTGGGAATCTTGTATCTTTCCTTCTCAGCTTTTGGTTCACTCACCACCTCCATGGAGCTGGTAGTTGTAGAGTCCCTGTGCATCATCCTCTGCTTGTATAAGGGTGACCTAGATCTTCCTTTCCTATTGATGAGCTGTTCATTCAGGGATTTCTCTTTTTCCAACTGTTGTTGGGTCTCCAGCAGGTCATTGCAGGCCTGGACTCTCCGCCCTCGTTCATATTGAGCGTTGTCCCTCTCGTTGTTCAACAGGTCTTTCAGATGTCTGATCTCTTTTTGAAGGCCCTGGTACTCATTCCTGGTGTACCAATATTTTTCTCTCTCTCTCTTTTCAGAGGTCAACTTGAATCGTGACATGGTGGGACAACTTGCTCTTTCTTCCTGGGGTTGAATCAGTTGAATCAGCAGTAATCTTGCTGTTTGAGTTTGTCGTTGAGCAGATGCCTGATATTATTTATCAATAGGCTTTCTCTCTCAAAGCTGTGAGATGCTCAGAATGATCAAACGCTGGCTTATAGGCAATGATTAAGTCAAGAGCTGCATGACACATCAAAGACACATTGTCTTTAATCTTAGAGTATTCAATTCTTCTATGATCTTCTTTGCATTGTTTACATTCTAAATAAAAATCTGTGATTAAAATTTTAACATTAAAAGATGCTTCCCTTTTTTTTCTTTTCTGTTTGTCCCCTGGGGGGGGGGGGGGGGGAGAATTTGTTCATATACGTCTGTATGTATGAGATTTCATGTTCAATTGTGAAAACCAATAAATAAAGTGAAAAAAAAAGAAAAAAAAAGAAAAAAGAAAGATGCTTACCTTTTAATATTGAAAACATGGTTAATTGATCCTAAAGTGATTGACAGGCCTAGCAAACATTACACACCGTTTTTATCAATGATCAATTGAAATGTTGATGTCACTCCTTGTTTTGCTGAGATCAGCTTCTTGTTCAGTGACTCTACAACAAGTGTGCTGCATAAAGAATACACATCCATATATTTACACCTGAGCACTGAGCTCTTAGTCAGGCCAAAGTGCAGATGATCTACAGTCAGCCCAGTATCTGAAGGCATCCTGTACATACAGAGATGAAGCACTAACTGCTAACTTTTAACTAACTGCTAACTTTTAAGCTTTCCCTCCGTTTATTTCATAATATGTATTTGATCATTAATATCAAATATTATATTTAGTTATATATCTTTACAGTACTGCTCAGCACCTCTAGAAATAATGCCATGAACAGTATGTATTTATCAGTCATGGAAAAAAACCTAAATTTGATTAAGAGACCACCAGCTCTCCTTTGCACACATTTTTAAAACACGTGTTCAGTGTTTGTGTCTCTTCAAATGTTCCCACTGACCCCATGATGATGAGATCATGGCTCTATGGGCCCAGATCATCTGATGGGGGACTCCATGTATTGATTTCGCCTGTGTGTTTGAGTGTGTGTATCGCCCACTCCCAACTGATACTACAAACATTCTGGCATCAAGTGTTCATTACATTACATTACATTTCATTTAGCTGACGCTTTCATCCAAAGCGACTTACAATAAGTGCATTCAACCCCGAGGGTACAGACCAAGAACAACAAGAATCAAGAAAGTACAGTTTCTTCAAAATAAAGCAAAACTACAGAGTGCTATAAGTAAGTGCCATTTAAGTGCTACTAAAAGTGTTAGTTTCAAAAGTTGTTAGTATATATATATTTTTTTTATTCAAGGTATAGTCGGAAGAGGTCAGTTTTTAGTTTTCGGCAGAAGATTTGTAAACTTTCTGATGTCCGGATGTCAATGGGGAGCTCATTCCACCATTTAGGAGCCAGGACAGCAAACAGTCGTGATTTTGATGAGTGTTTAGCTTGCAGTGAGGGAGCAACGAGTCGATTAACCGAAGCAGAGCGGAGTGAACGAGCTGGGGTGTAACGTTCAACGATGCTCTGGATGTAGACTGGACCTGATCCATTCACAGCATAAAACTAGTGTTTTGAACCGGATGCAGGTAAACACTGGTAACCATTGAAGGGAGCGGAGGAGCGGAGTAGTGTGAGTGAATTTAGATTGGTTAAAAACCAGTCGAGCTGCTGCATTCTGGATGAGCTGCAAAGGTCGGATGTCAATAGCAGGTAGACCTGCCAGGAGGGAGTTACAATAGCCTAGGCGGGAGATGACCAGAGCCTGGACAAGGACCTGCACCGCCTTCTGAGTGAGAAGGGGGCGTATTCTCCTGATGTTGTACAGCATGAATCTACAGGACCGTGTTGTTGCAGTAATGTTGGCAGTAAGGGAGAGTTGACTATCGAACGTCACACCCAGGTTCCTAGCAGTCTGAGTGGGGGTTAACACGGAGTTGTAAAAGTTAATAGTCAGGTCGTGGGTGGGAGAGTCTTTCCCTGGAAGGAAAAGTAGTTCAGTCTTGTCAAGGTTAATCTTCAGGTGGTGTGCAGACATCCACTGAGAGATGTCGGTCAGACAGGCAGAGATTCGTACTGCTACCTGTGTTTCCGATCGGGGAAAAGACAGGATTAGTTGGGTGTCATCGGCATAACCATTGTAGGAAAACCCATGTGAGTGAATGACAGAGCCGAGAGAGTTGGTGTACAACGAGAAGAGGAGAGGACCCAGGACAGAACCTTGAGGGACACCAGTAGTGAGAGGACAAGGTTCAGACACAGATCCTCTCCAAGTTACCCTATAAGTGCGGTCATTGAGGTAGGTAGAGAGCAGGAAAAGAGCAGAGCCTGAGACAGCCAGGTCCTGAAGGGAGGAAATAAGGATCTGGTGGTTCACTGTGTCAAATGCAGCAGAGAGGTCTAGAAGGATAAGGACAGTCATCATAAGGCAACGGCTGAAGGAAGCACAGGAGTCAGCAACATCATCACGCTGAGTGTTGTCAGTGAGTACCATACATTTGTTGTTAGAAAGAAAAAATATTCGCAAAAGTAACTTTCTCATTTCCTCCCATCTATAGTTCCAGCATCAAATACCAGAGTGGCCGCTGAACCTTTCCCCCCAGTCGCATACGAGGGGTCACGCATCGTTCTGAAATGCACTGTCACAAGGGGCTCCCACCTGTCCTACATCTGGTTTTTCAACAGGATAAAAAGTAACATCTTCAACCTCTCCTCTTTTCCATCTCACTGGTAATGAGCTGGTGATGGAGCAGGCAACTCCAGAGCATGCTGGCAACTACCCCTGCATTGCCTGGTCCATGGTTCAGGACAGCAGCAGGTTTTTAGGCAGCGCCGAGGTCAAGGTGACAGTCAAAGGTACAAATCTACAGATATATAAAGGTTTTTTTTTTCTAATTATATTCAATAAAATGTCTATTTTCCAATGTTTAGGAGAAGGTTTCATGACCAAAATAATAATTATGTTCTGCCTTGGCGGAGGTTTGCCCTCTTCTGAGGGTCATTGTAGTTCATGGTTTTAACCATGTTGGTCATTACAAATATTAATTTGGACTTATTTTGAATCTGCTTTATGACCAAATAGCTCCAAAATTCCCATCAGCCTCGATTGAGCTTAAATAGAAGTATGCTAACATGCTGAACCACATGGAATCTTTACACCAAAGTTATTGCATAAATTCTTTTACAATCATCTCTTTTCCAAAATCATGTAAATACAAAATACTGCCACAGCATGGCCCTCTTTTCAGAAGGGGACTTCTGTACAAAGGTGTTGAACCTGGCTGCAGGAATGTATTTCCCATTTAGGACGGAAGTTGGGTGAAACTCAGAGTCCATTTCATCCCAAAGGAGTTGTATGGAGTTGAGGTCAAGGCCCAGTGCAGCCAGTTACCACACCATGCTAAATGATTAAAAGTAATTTTTTGGTAGTTTTTCCTGACTCTTGTTGAGGGTTAAGAACCGAGGATGTTGCACCTTGTTCAGCCCTTTGAAACAAATTGTGATTTGTGATTACAATAAAATTTGATTGATTCTCGTTTTTTGCCTCCACAGCTTATGTATCAAAGCCAAACATCTCCTTCTCCATCTTCAAAGAGGGAGACGGTTACCAAGGCAACATAACCTGCTGGTCAACCAGAGGGAGCCATCCGGTCAACTTTTCTCTCTCAGTAGATGACAAAGAGGTGGGATCCCTCACAGCCAACCAATCCCTCACTGTCTGGTTCCTCGTCGCCATGATACCCGGGATGGACATGGGTGTGGCGCGATGCTGGGTGAAAACTGAGACGCAGGAGTTATTGAGTGAACCTGTGACTCTGGAAGTGGGTATGAGCTACACAGACATGTGATGGTTCTGTCATTACCTTCCTCTAATTCCCCTCCTCCTCCTCCTCATGAATGTTTTTCTCTCCTTCACGTTTGCTCCCAGTCCCAGTTGGAGGTGACGTGACAGCGGAGGTGGAATATCTCTACAGAGCCGACTCCAAGCTTGCCGCCGCCAGGCTGAGGTGTGTGGTCAGCAGAGGAAGCTTTCCCCAAATCTCCTGGCTCCTGAACGACTCAGTCCTTGCCTCCGCGACACATGTGGACGCCCAGTCTCAGGATGACCTGACTCACGTTGCCCTCGCCAACCGTGGACAGACACTCGTCCTCACTAAGCTCACCTCAGAGGAGTCTGGGTATTACCGCTGCAGGGTCAGGAACAGCTATGATGACTCCGGGCCCTGGGTGAAGAGTGGAGATGTGCTGGTCTGAGTCACAGGTAAAAAGATCATCACTCAAATGAAAGTAATAAGACTGTAGAGCATGGGTTTTCAACTGGCGTAATGATTTTAAATCATTGATGTGACTCTACTCAACGGGTCTAAGAATTTCATACTAAAGTGAAGATTTTAAAGTTATTTTATGTGTTTGGTTTTCATATAAGCCATAACTGAAACCTTTTAATGTAATTGAGAGAACATTTACATTTAAACAGTTAAACATTTCTCACTATTTATCCCAATCTACTATTCTCCTGATTTTGTATGTATGGACCCATGATATAAAGCATTATTCTATTAAGACATTTTAAGAGCACCACAATTTTATTTTTACATTTTTTAGCTTTTAATGGAGCAACTCTTTCAATCCTCTCCATCAGAAGCTTTAAGATAAAAACTGCTTTTTCTTATGACAAACAGACCAGGTATTGATATAATGATATAATTATTTGTGTCTCCCTGTTTCAGACCATGGAGATCACAGTATGACACGGCATGAAGATCCTGCACCTCTCGAATCATCACATCCATCACTTTGTGCAAATATTTAATTTGAATATTGCAACTTGTTCTATGCATTCAGTACTTTTCCTGACTTGTAAAGTTACTTATAAGAGACTGGTGAAAAATTCAGTTAAAAACACACAGAGAGATTCTATTTTACAGCATAACCACTGAATACTGTCAAGTTTTTTGTATTCCAATAAAAGGTTTACTTCTAAATGTTGTTGTGTTTTTATAAAACCAGTGAAATAAAATGAATGCTTGACTACATCAATTCAAAACGAGTCAGGCTTAATATTCACATTGGTATGCATCTGCACCGGCGACAGCCAGCGGCATGAGGCATTATGTTTTATGGTTGTGTGTCTCATTCTTGTGAACATCATATCTCAAGACAGCCTTGAGGGAAATATTTCAAATTTGATACAATTGGTCATTTGCAATCAACGATGAACTGATTCGATTTTGGTTGGTTAAAGGTCACGTGACATCATGTTCTTGTGAACAGACACACCCATAGTGAATTTCATTACATCTGTGCCAAACATTCTCTTGGACTCAGGGATGACCTGAAATCAAAGATCAAGCTCTCTGCGACCTCAGAAAATAATTGTTTGCCCCGTGAACAGATCCTCTCAACGTCTCAAGAGATTCCTCTAAATCAGGGGTGTCAAAACTACGGCCCACGGGCCATCTGTGGCCCGCCATCCATTTTAAATTGGCGCCCAACTCACCCCTGACCTGCCAGCTGTCCCTCAGAACGCCGCCACGCCCCCCGCCCTGAGCGACGTGATTGAGGCGCACTGTCAACAGTCCGCTCCAGGGCAAGGGGCCGTGGCGGCGTGAGTGGTCCAGACCTTCAAATTATTTTCTGTATGTGGCCCTCGGGATAAAAAGTTTGGACACCCCTGCTCTAATATGCATGCTGGTTTTATGTGTGTAGTAAATATGCACTCTTAATTTTTTAAACATGTGTTAATGTGTTAATGGAACAAGTTAAAGTCTTTCATGCATTCCATGACACTGATAAAGTTTGTATATATAAAAGAATAAAGTTTGTTTCTTGAAGAGCTACAAGTAAACTTTCTTTTGAGCAGCTGCGTCCTGAGAGATCCATGAGAAGTGAACAGTTCGTCGCTTCACACCTTGTATTTATGAGTCCTGAATGTGTGACTTGTGATCAGATGTCACTTCCCACATTTATATGTATAATATCATACTTAATACTTTATGTAGTTGTTCTTACTCGTCAGATTTACAGATGGGTTTGATGACAATTATTGTGTGTTGGCACGAGCAAGAGAGAGAGACGAGTCCAGGGGCTGAAGGAATCTCGTGCAGCTGTTGAAGAAAGATTTGACCAATTTAGGAAAAGTATCGCTCATCATGTGGTGATCAGTGTTGATGTAGCCACAAACAAATCAATACATTGTAACTGAGAAGAGTAAAAATACATTTGATTCAAAGTGAAACTGTAGCAGGTCAGAGATGTCAACTGAGTGGGCGGTCCTTCATTTATGTCCCAGGATGCATTTGTATCCACACAATGAAAATAATGTGGCCACATGCATTGAAGAAGAAGAATTTTGATGTGTTCAGACCTGAACTTGTGATTGAGTCACTCAGGAAGGATGTTCATACCAGGTCTGAACAGGTGCTCCACCTTGGAATTTCGCAGTCCTAGTTCAGTCGTCCCAGCTCAAATGACACATTATGTGCATTCACATAAATAATAGTAAAGTTAAAGGGCAAACCATATCTCAGCTTTGGCAGGAAGTTGGTGACAGAAGGCCTTGTTAGGGGGGTTTCTGACCACGGTGTCGTACTCTCCTAGCCTGGATGCCAGACGAACTTAGCCCCGCCCACAACATTTTTGGTCGGGCAGTTTGGTCTGGAGTCGCTCCATTGGGAAAAAATTATGGCCCGACCGGGCCAATCAGATTGTCAGGGCGGGCTTTATACGATGATTGACAGATGATCAAAGGTGACGTAATCAACCACATCATCAAAGTGCCCTTGGGTTGAATTCGTTTTCAACAAACATGCCTGCCGCTGGCGAGCTGAGATGTGTAGATGCTGCCATTGAGTCTGTTTTAGAAGACATCGACAGCGCATTCATTTTGAAAGAGGAACACAGAACGTGGAGGCGACGCCGAAGCACCGCGCTAATCCCTATCGCGCCGGCGCTTGGCTGTTCACAACGGACACTGAGGCGACGCTGAACCGCCGGGCAGCGCTAATAATATCACCCGTTGATCCAGTAGATCGCTGCACGGCTTTGTGCCAGTCACACCGGAGGCTGAAGCACTGCGCTGCGCCAAGACTGCCTCGCGGTGCTTCAGCCTCCGGTGTGACCGGCACAAAGTTTTAACATGGGAGTGGATGGGAGCCAGCTGTTATTTAAGGCTTGGCGCTGCGCTGAAGCGTCCGGTGTGAACCCGGCGTTAGTAAATAACTCACAATGCGTTGCTTAGCATACGTCACATACTACGTTGCTCTGATTGGTTGTAGGTCTATCCAATTGAGCGAAGAGGAATTTTACTTCCTGGTCAGTTGAAACACGCCCCATAATTTTTTCACAATGGAGCGACTCCAGACCGAACTGCCCGACCAAAAATGTTGTGGGCGGGGCTAAATTCGTCTGGCATCCAGGCTAGTACTCTCCTGCAGCACATGACAAACATTTTCATCGCTGTTGGCTAATGTAATCAGCTGTTGTGGGGGGGCTCTTAACTCTGCACCCCAGCCAATCTTCTGCATGCGACACTAACTTATAACTGTTCAATGTTTGGATGCACTTGTTTATACTTTGTTCAATTATGCATAGCAGGAGTTCTTCTTAAGATCCTCAGAGCCGTATTCCTCTATTTCACTACTTGGCCACACTCATCTTCTCTTCATTTGTCCTCTACTTCTTTGTTTAGGAAATTAACTATCTCTGTTCTTAACACTTTTGAAGTTTCAGGGGTTAACAACGTTGCAGCCGAATTTGATACATTGAAGTCAAACAAACAGAAGATGCCTCGATACTGCTCCTGTGGTGTCATCCATGTGTCTTTTAAACCCGAAATATCCAAAACAGCCTCAGTTACACCAGGTTCTTAACCTCCTATACTTACTGCTGTCAAGAGTGCTCGCAAGACGAAATCAGCAATTAACTGTTGCAGTTACTAGGTCGAGGATATCAGAGGGAATTTAGGCTTAAAACAACTTTTTAAATGTCAGGGCCAAAAGGCACTTGGATGACACCACAGGAGCAATATGGAAACATTGTCAGGTTTTTTTTCTGTTGTTTTTTACGTCTGAATTAGTGGTTGCCATTTACTTTGGCTGCAACGCTGTCTACCAGTGAAAAAATCTTTTGTTCACTCAACACTCCAACCACCCCTCTATCGGCAAAGTGGTGAGTAGATAATGAGGGAATTTTCATTTTGGGTGAACTATCCATTTAATGCCACTGCGGACATCCTGCTTCAGTTGCTCGATCCGTTCCCAGTCTTTTGTTTCTGCTTCTTCTTTCGGTTTATTGGCAGATGGAAACCAACGTCAAGGTGCATTCAATACTATCTGTAGAGTGGACGAAGCCGACTATTCCATCTCAATGTTCTAAAAATCGACATAATAAAATGTTGTTCCTTAAGATCTAGCAAAGATCACCATTCCACATTAATCTTCTTCTTATTATCTCTTCTTCATTGGCAGGTGGAAACTAACGTCAAGGTGCATTACCGCCATCTACTGTGACAACTGTACCTTCATGTAAGAGCCTGACTATGAGAGACAAGGTGCTACATTTGACAGGTGTCGTGTTTAACACCGTGTTCAAACCCCAACGCAGAGACAGAACACAGAGCACTACGCAGAATGGAAAGTTCAAGCTTCTTTATTGTACAATCAAAGATGACACGAGGTTGAGACGATGAAGCGGAGTGCGAATGATTTCACTCACAGGAATAATTTTCAGGATTTGCATATGAAATATAATTTTATATGCAAATATTGACGTAGTCTCTTAGTCTGGGTTTCAATATCTTGTTTCCTCAGTGCTGATACATTCTGGCATCCTTTCAGGTGTGCCTTCTATCTCTGAAGGATTCCTCCACCTCATTATATTTAGAAGGGACTTGCTGCCGACGTTTTGTTTCAGTGTAAACTGCAGACCTCTTTCGCTTGGCAGCCTCACGTCTGGGAGCCGAGTCTTCTTCTATGTCAGTCGTGAATGAGAGCCTATCTGCACCCTGCCTAGCAGCAAAAATTGAATCCTTTCAGCGAGTGTCCTGATCGACCCTGAAGGTCGAGACTTTCTGTTGCTTTCGCACTCTGCTGTCGAAGCCCTGAGTTTATTTTGAAGGTCACTGTTTAGGTGCTGCTGCTTCTCTGTTGGGATAATAGCCTGGGAAGATGCCTGTCTCTTCCGTCCTAGTCTGGGAATCCTGTATCTTTCCTTCTCAGCTTTTGGTTCACTCACCACCTCCATGGAGCTGGTAGTTCTAGAGTCCCTGTGCATCATCCTCTGCTTGTACAAGGGTGACCTAGATCTTCCTTTCCTATTGATGAGCTGTTCATTCAGGGATTGCTCTTTTTCCAACTGTTGTTGGGTCTCCAGCAATGAGAGCCTATCTGCTCCCTGCCTAGCAGCAAAATTTGAATCCTGGCACCGAGCGTCCTGTCCGATCCTGAAGTTCGAAACTTTTTGTTGCTTTCGCTCTTCTTCTCTCGAAGCCCTGAGTTTATTCCGAAGGTCACTGGTCAGGAGCTGCTGCTTCCCTGCTGGGATAAGAGCCTGGGAAGATGTTCCCTCTTCCCTCTCCCTCTTCCGTCCTAGTCTGGGAATCTTGTATCTTTCCTTCTCAGCTTTTGGCTCAGTCACCACCTCCATGGAGATGGTAGTTGTAGAGTCCCTGTGCATCATCCTCTGCTTATATAAGGGTGACCTAGATCTTCCTTTCCTATTGATGAGCTGTTCATTCAGGGATTTCTCTTTTTCCAACTGTTGTTGGGTCTCCAGCAATGAGAGCCTATCTGCTCCCTGCCTAGCAGCAAAATTTGAATCCTGGCTTCGAGCGTCCTGCCTGATCCTGAAGTTCGAAACTTTTTGTTGCTTTCGCTCTTCTTCTCTCGAAGCCCTGAGTTTATTCCGAAGGTCAGTGGTCAGGTGCTGCTGCTTCCCTGCTGGGATAAGAGCCTGGGAAGATGTCTGTCTCTTCCGTCCTAGTCTGGGAATCTTGTATCTTTCCTTCTCAGCTTTTGGTTCACTCACCACCTCCATGGAGCTGGTAGTTGTAGAGTCCCTGTGCATCATCCTCTGCTTGTATAAGGGTGACCTAGATCTTCCTTTCCTATTGATGAGCTGTTCATTCAGGGATTTCTCTTTTTCCAACTGTTGTTGGGTCTCCAGCAGGTCATTGCAGGCCTGGACTCTCCGCCCTCGTTCATATTGAGCGTTGTCCCTCTCGTTGTTCAACAGGTCTTTCAGATGTCTGATCTCTTTTTGAAGGCCCTGGTACTCATTCCTGGTGTACCAATATGTTTCTCTCTCTCTCTTTTCAGAGGTCAACTTGAATCGTGACATGGTGGGACAACTTGCTCTTTCTTCCTGGGGTTGAATCAGTTGAATCAGCAGTAATCTTGCTGTTTGAGTTTGTCGTTGAGCAGATGCCTGATATTATTTATCAATAGGCTTTCTCTCTCAAAGCTGTGAGATGCTCAGAATGATCAAACGCTGGCTTATAGGCAATGATTATGTCAAGAGCTGCATGACACATCAAAGACACATTGTCTTTAATCTTAGAGTATTCAATTCTTCTATGATCTTCTTTGCATTGTTTACATTCTAAATAAAAATCTGTGATTAAAATTTTAACATTAAAAGATGCTTCCCTTTTCTTTTCTGTTTGTCCCCTGGGGGGGGGGGGGGGGGGGGGGAATTTGTTCATATACGTCTGTATGTATGAGATTTCCTGTTCAATTGTGAAAACCAATAAATAAAGTGAAAAAAAAAGAAAAAAAAAGAAAAAAGAAAGATGCTTACCTTTTAATATTGAAAACATGGTTAATTGATCCTAAAGTGATTGACAGGCCTAGCAAACATTACACACCGTTTTTATCAATGATCAATTGAAATGTTGATGTCACTCCTTGTTTTGCTGAGATCAGCTTCTTGTTCAGTGACTCTACAACAAGTGTGCTGCATAAAGAATACACATCCATATATTTACACCTGAGCACTGAGCTCTTAGTCAGGCCAAAGTGCAGATGATCTACAGTCAGCCCAGTATCTGAAGGCATCCTGTACATACAGAGATGAAGCACTAACTGCTAACTTTTAACTAACTGCTAACTTTTAAGCTTTCCCTCCGTTTATTTCATAATATGTATTTGATCATTAATATCAAATATTATATTTAGTTATATATCTTTACAGTACTGCTCAGCACCTCTAGAAATAATGCCATGAACAGTATGTATTTATCAGTCATGGAAAAAAACCTAAATTTGATTAAGAGACCACCAGCTCTCCTTTGCACACATTTTTAAAACACGTGTTCAGTGTTTGTGTCTCTTCAAATGTTCCCACTGACCCCTTGATGATGAGATCATGGCTCTATGGGCCCAGATCATCTGATGGGGGACTCCATGTATTGATTTCGCCTGTGTGTTTGAGTGTGTGTATTGCCCACTCCCAACTGATACTACAAACATTCTGGCATCAAGTGTTCATTACATTACATTACATTTCATTTAGCTGACGCTTTCATCCAAAGCGACTTACAATAAGTGCATTCAACCCCGAGGGTACAGACCCAGAACAACAAGAATCAAGAAAGTACAGTTTCTTCAAAATAAAGCAAAACTACAGAGTGCTATAAGTAAGTGCCATTTAAGTGCTACTAAAAGTGTTAGTTTCAAAAGTTGTTAGTATATATATATTTTTTTTATTCAAGGTATAGTCGGAAGAGGTCAGTTTTTAGTTTTCGGCAGAAGATTTGTAAACTTTCTGATGTCCGGATGTCAATGGGGAGCTCATTCCACCATTTAGGAGCCAGGACAGCAAACAGTCGTGATTTTGATGAGTGTTTAGCTTGCAGTGAGGGAGCAACGAGTCGATTAGCCGAAGCAGAGCGGAGTGAACGAGCTGGGGTGTAACGTTCAACGATGCTCTGGATGTAGACTGGACCTGATCCATTCACAGCATAAAACTAGTGTTTTGAACCGGATGCAGGTAAACACTGGTAACCATTGAAGGGAGCGGAGGAGCGGAGTAGTGTGAGTGAATTTAGATTGGTTAAAAACCAGTCGAGCTGCTGCATTCTGGATGAGCTGCAAAGGTCGGATGTCAGTAGCAGGTAGACCTGCCAGGAGGGAGTTACAATAGCCTAGGCGGGAGATGACCAGAGCCTGGACAAGGACCTGCACCGCCTTCTGAGTGAGAAGGGGGCGTATTCTCCTGATGTTGTACAGCATGAATCTACAGGACCGTGTTGTTGCAGTAATGTTGGCAGTAAGGGAGAGTTGACTATCGAACGTCACACCCAGGTTCCTAGTAGTCTGAGTGGGGGTTAACACGGAGTTGTAAAAGTTAATAGTCAGGTCGTGGGTGGGAGAGTCTTTCCCTGGAAGGAAAAGTAGTTCAGTCTTGTCAAGGTTAATCTTCAGGTGGTGTGCAGACATCCACTGAGAGATGTCGGTCAGACAGGCAGAGATTCGTACTGCTACCTGTGTTTCTGATCGGGGAAAAGACAGGATTAGTTGGGTGTCATCGGCATAACTATTGTAGGAAAACCCATGTGAGTGAATGACAGAGCCGAGAGAGTTGGTGTACAACGAGAAGAGGAGAGGACCCAGGACAGAACCTTGAGGGACACCAGTAGTGAGAGGACAAGGTTCAGACACAGATCCTCTCCAAGTTACCCTATAAGTGCGGTCATTGAGGTAGGTAGAGAGCAGGAAAAGAGCAGAGCCTGAGACAGCCAGGTCCTGAAGGGAGGAAATAAGGATCTGGTGGTTCACTGTGTCAAATGCAGCAGAGAGGTCTAGAAGGATAAGGACAGTCATCATAAGGCAACGGCTGAAGGAAGCACAGGAGTCAGCAACATCATCACGCTGAGTGTTGTCAGTGAGTACCATACATTTGTTGTTAGAAAGAAAAAATATTCGCAAAAGTAACTTTCTCATTTCCTCCCATCTATAGTTCCAGCATCAAATACCAGAGTGGCCGCTGAACCTTTCCCCCCAGTCGCATACGAGGGGTCACGCATCGTTCTGAAATGCACTGTCACAAGGGGCTCCCACCTGTCCTACATCTGGTTTTTCAACAGGATAAAAAGTAACATCTTCAACCTCTCCTCTTTTCCATCTCACTGGTAATGAGCTGGTGATGGAGCAGGCAACTCCAGAGCATGCTGGCAACTACCCCTGCATTGCCTGGTCCATGGTTCAGGACAGCAGCAGGTTTTTAGGCAGCGCCGAGGTCAAGGTGACAGTCAAAGGTACAAATCTACAGATATATAAAGGTTTTTTTTTTTCTAATTATATTCAATAAAATGTCTATTTTCCAATGTTTAGGAGAAGGTTTCATGACCAAAATAATAATTATGTTCTGCCTTGGCGGAGGTTTGCCCTCTTCTGAGGGTCATTGTAGTTCATGGTTTTAACCATGTTGGTCATTACAAATATTAATTTGGACTTATTTTGAATCTGCTTTATGACCAAATAGCTCCAAAATTCCCATCAGCCTCGATTGAGCTTAAATAGAAGTATGCTAACATGCTGAACCACATGGAATCTTTACACCAAAGTTATTGCATAAATTCTTTTACAATCATCTCTTTTCCAAAATCATGTAAATACAAACTACTGCCACAGCATGGCCCTCTTTTCAGAAGGGGACTTCTGTACAAAGGTGTTGAACCTGGCTGCAGGAATGTATTTCCCATTCAGGACGGAAGTTGGGTGAAACTCAGACTCCATTTCATCCCAAAGGAGTTGTATGGAGTTGAGGTCAAGGCCCAGTGCAGCCAGTTACCACACCATGCTAAATGAAAAAAACTTTTCTTCATGGACATGGATTTATGAGAGCAAAGCCATGATGAAACAGGAAAGGAACCTCTGTCAGTCTAAAATATCTGAAGCATTAAGAGAACGCTTCATTGGATATAAAGCGTTTTGCCCAAACATGTAAATAATAAGTATACAATCGCTGTTCACATACTTTTGGCCAAACAGTCATGATTAAAAGTAATTTTTTGGTAGTTTTTCCTGACTCTTGTTGAGGGTTAAGAACCGAGGATGTTGCACCTTGTTCAGCCCTTTGAAACAAATTGTGATTTGTGAATACAATAAAATTTGATTGATTCTCGTTTTTTGCCTCCACAGCTTATGTATCAAAGCCAAACATCTCCTTCTCCATCTTCAAAGAGGGAGACGGTTACCAAGGCAACATAACCTGCTGGTCAACCAGAGGGAGCCATCCGGTCAACTTTTCTCTCTCAGTAGATGACAAAGAGGTGGGATCCCTCACAGCCAACCAATCCCTCACTGTCTGGTTCCTCGTCGCCATGATACCCGGGATGGACATGGGTGTGGCGCGATGCTGGGTGAAAACTGAGACGCAGGAGTTATTGAGTGAACCTCTGACTCTGGAAGTGGGTATGAGCTACACAGACATGTGATGGTTCTGTCATTACCTTCCTCTAATTCCCCTCCTCCTCCTCCTCATGAATGTTTTTCTCTCCTTCACGTTTGCTCCCAGTCCCAGTTGGAGGTGACGTGACAGCGGAGGTGGAATATCTCTACAGAGCCGACTCCAAGCTTGCCGCCGCCAGGCTGAGGTGTGTGGTCAGCAGAGGAAGCTTTCCCCAAATCTCCTGGCTCCTGAACGACTCAGTCCTTGCCTCCGCGACACATGTGGACGCCCAGTCTCAGGATGACCTGACTCACGTTGCCCTCGCCAACCGTGGACAGACACTCGTCCTCACTAAGCTCACCTCAGAGGAGTCTGGGTATTACCGCTGCAGGGTCAGGAACAGCTATGATGACTCCGGGCCCTGGGTGGAGAGTGGAGATGTGCTGGTCTGAGTCACAGGTAAAAAGATCATCACTCAAATGAAAGTAATAAGACTGTAGAGCATGGGTTTTCAACTGGCGTAATGATTTTAAATCATTGATGTGACTCTACTCAACGGGTCTAAGAATTTCATACTAAAGTGAAGATTTTAAAGTTATTTTATGTGTTTGGTTTTCATATAAGCCATAACTGAAACCTTTTAATGTAATTGAGAGAACATTTACATTTAAACAGTTAAACATTTCTCACTATTTATCCCAATCTACTATTCTCCTGATTTTGTATGTATGGACCCATGATATAAAGCATTATTCTATTAAGACATTTTAAGAGCACCACAATTTTATTTTTACATTTTTTAGCTTTTAATGGAGCAACTCTTTCAACCTCTCCATCAGAAGCTTTAAGATAAAAACTGCTTTTTCTTATGACAAACAGACCAGGTATTGATATAATGATATAATTATTTGTGTCTCCCTGTTTCAGACCATGGAGATCACAGTATGACACGGCATGAAGATCCTGCACCTCTCGAATCATCACATCCATCACTTTGTGCAAATATTTAATTTGAATATTGCAACTTGTTCTATGCATTCAGTACTTTTCCTGACTTGTAAAGTTACTTATAAGAGACTGGTGAAAAATTCAGTTAAAAACACACAGAGAGATTCTATTTTACAGCATAACCACTGAATACTGTCAAGTTTTTTGTATTCCAATAAAAGGTTTACTTCTAAATGTTGTTGTGTTTTTATAAAACCAGTGAAATAAAATGAATGCTTGACTACATCACTTCAAAACGAGTCAGGCTTAATATTCACATTGGTATGCATCTGCACCGGCGACAGCCAGCGGCATGAGGCATTATGTTTTATGGTTGTGTGTCTCATTCTTGTGAACATCATATCTCAAGACAGCCTTGAGGGAAATATTTCAAATTTGATACAATTGCTCATTTGCAATCAACGATGAACTGATTCGATTTTGGTTGGTTAAAGGTCACGTGACATCATGTTCTTGTGAACAGACACACCCATAGTGAATTTCATTACATCTGTGCCAAACATTCTCTTGGACTCAGGGATGACCTGAAATCAAAGATCAAGCTCTCTGCGACCTCAGAAAATAATTGTTTGCCCCGTGAACAGATCCTCTCAACGTCTCAAGAGATTCCTCTAAATCAGGGGTGTCAAAACTACGGCCCACGGGCCATCTGTGGCCCGCCATCCATTTTAAATTGGCGCCCAACTCACCCCTGACCTGCCAGCTGTCCCTCAGAACGCCGCCACGCCCCCCGCCCTGAGCGACGTGATTGAGGCGCACTGTCAACAGTCCGCTCCAGGGCAAGGGGCCGTGGCGGCGTGAGTGGTCCAGACCTTCAAATTATTTTCTGTATGTGGCCCTCGGGATAAAAAGTTTGGACACCCCTGCTCTAATATGCATGCTGGTTTTATGTGTGTAGTAAATATGCACTCTTAATTTTTTAAACATGTGTTAATGTGTTAATGGAACAAGTTAAAGTCTTTCATGCATTCCATGACACTGATAAAGTTTGTATATATAAAAGAATAAAGTTTGTTTCTTGAAGAGCTACAAGTAAACTTTCTTTTGAGCAGCTGCGTCCTGACAGATCCATGAGAAGTGAACAGTTCGTCGCTTCACACCTTGTATTTATGAGTCCTGAATGTGTGACTTGTGATCAGATGTCACTTCCCACATTTATATGTATAATATCATACTTAATACTTTATGTAGTTGTTCTTACTCGTCAGATTTACAGATGGGTTTGATGACAATTATTGTGTGTTGGCACGAGCAAGAGAGAGAGACGAGTCCAGGGGCTGAAGGAATCTCGTGCAGCTGTTGAAGAAAGATTTGACCAATTTAGGAAAAGTATCGCTCATCATGTGGTGATCAGTGTTGATGTAGCCACAAACAAATCAATACATTGTAACTGAGAAGAGTAAAAATACATTTGATTCAAAGTGAAACTGTAGCAGGTCAGAGATGTCAACTGAGTGGGCGGTCCTTCATATATGTCCCAGGATGCATTTGTATCCACACAATGAAAATAATGTGGCCACATGCATTGAAGAAGAAGAATTTTGATGTGTTCAGACCTGAACTTGTGATTGAGTCACTCAGGAAGGATGTTCATACCAGGTCTGAACAGGTGCTCCACCTTGGAATTTCGCAGTCCTAGTTCAGTCGTCCCAGCTCAAATGACACATAATGTGCATTCACATAAATAATAGTAAAGCTAAAGGGCAAACCATATCTCAGCTTTGGCAGGAAGTTGGTGACAGAAGGCCTTGTTAGGGGGGTTTCTGACCACGGTGTCGTACTCTCCTAGCCTGGATGCCAGACGAACTTAGCCCCGCCCACAACATTTTTGGTCGGGCAGTTTGGTCTGGAGTCGCTCCATTGGGAAAAAATTATGGCCCGACCGGGCCAATCAGATTGTCAGGGCGGGCTTTATACGATGATTGACAGATGATCAACGGTGACGTAATCAACCATGTCATCAAAGTGCCCTTGGGTTGAATTCGTTTTCAACAAACATGCCTGCCGCTGGCGAGCTGAGATGTGTAGATGCTGCCATTGAGTCTGTTTTAGAAGACATCGACAGCGCATTCATTTTGAAAGAGGAACACAGAACGTGGAGGCGACGCCGAAGCACCGCGCTAATCCCTATCGCGCAGGCGCTTGGCTGTTCACAACGGACACTGAGGCGACGCTGAACCGCCGGGCAGCGCTAATAATATCACCCGTTGATCCAGTAGATCGCTGCACGGCTTTGTGCCAGTCACACCGGAGGCTGAAGCACCGCGCTGCGCCAAGACTGCCTCGCGGTGCTTCAGCCTCCGGTGTGACCGGCACAAAGTTTTAACATGGGAGTGGATGGGAGCCAGCTGTTATTTAAGGCTTGGCGCTGCGCTGAAGCGTCCGGTGTGAACCCGGCGTTAGTAAATAACTCACAATGCGTTGCTTAGCATACGTCACATACTACGTTGCTCTGATTGGTTGTAGGTCTATCCAATTGAGCGAAGAGGAATTTTACTTCCTGGTCAGTTGAAACACGCCCCATAATTTTTTCACAATGGAGCGACTCCAGACCGAACTGCCCGACCAAAAATGTTGTGGGCGGGGCTAAATTCGTCTGGCATCCAGGCTAGTACTCTCCTGCAGCACATGACAAACATTTTCATCGCTGTTGGCTAATGTAATCAGCTGTTGTGGGGGGGCTCTTAACTCGGCACCCCAGCCAATCTTCTGCATGCGACACTAACTTATAACTGTTCAATGTTTGGATGCACTTGTTTATACTTTGTTCAATCATGCATAGCAGGAGTTCTTCTTAAGATCCTCAGAGCCGTATTCCTCTATTTCACTACTTGGCCACACTCATCTTCTCTTCATTTGTCCTCTACTTCTTTGTTTAGGAAATTAACTATCTCTGTTCTTAACACTTTTGAAGTTTCAGGGGTTAACAACGTTGCAGCCGAATTCGATACATTGAAGTCAAACAAACAGAAGATGCCTCGATACTGCTCCTGTGGTGTCATCCATGTGTCTTAAACCCGAAATATCCAAAACAGCCTCAGTTACACCAGGTTCTTAGCCTCCTATACTTACTGCTGTCAAGAGTGCTCGCAAGACGAAATCAGCAATTAACTGCTGCAGTTACTAGGTCGAGGATATCAGAGGGAATTTAGGCTTAAAACAACTTTTTAAATGTCAGGGCCAAAAGGCACTTGGATGACACCACAGGAGCAATATGGGAACATTGTCAGGTTTTTTTTCTGTTGTTTTTTACGTCTGAATTAGTGGTTGCCATTTACTTTGGCTGCAACGCTGTCTACCAGTGAAAAAATCTTTTGTTCACTCAACACTCCAACCACCCCTCTATCGGCAAAGTGGTGAGTAGATAATGAGGGAATTTTCATTTTGGGTGAACTATCCATTTAATGCCACTTCGGACATCCTGCTTCAGTTGCTCGATCCGTTCCCAGTCTTTTGTTTCTGCTTCTTCTTTCGGTTTATTGGCAGATGGAAACCAACGTCAAGGTGCATTCAATACTATCTGTAGAGTGGACGAAGCCGACTATTCCATCTCAATGTTCTAAAAATCGACATAATAAAATGTTGTTCCTTAAGATCTAGCAAAGATCACCATTCCACATTAATCTTCTTCTTATTATCTCTTCTTCATTGGCAGGTGGAAACTAACGTCAAGGTGCATTACCGCCATCTACTGTGACAACTGTACCTTCATGTAAGAGCCTGACTATGAGAGACAAGGTGCTACATTTGACAGGTGTCGTGTTTAACACCGTGTTCAAACCCCAACGCAGAGACAGAACACAGAGCACTACGCAGAATGGAAAGTTCAAGCTTCTTTATTGTACAATCAAAGATGACACGAGGTTGAGACGATGAAGCGGAGTGCGAATGATTTCACTCACAGGAATAATTTTCAGGATTTGCATATGAAATATAATTTTATATGCAAATATTGACGTAGTCTCTTAGTCTGGGTTTCAATATCTTGTTTCCTCAGTGCTGATACATTCTGGCATCCTTTCAGGTGTGCCTTCTATCTCTGAAGGATTCCTCCACCTCATTATATTTAGAAGGGACTTGCTGCCGACGTTTTGTTTCAGTGTAAACTGCAGACCTCTTTCGCTTGGCAGCCTCACGTCTGGGAGCCGAGTCTTCTTCTATGTCAGTCGTGAATGAGAGCCTATCTGCACCCTGCCTAGCAGCAAAAATTGAATCCTTTCAGCGAGTGTCCTGATCGACCCTGAAGGTCGAGACTTTCTGTTGCTTTCGCACTCTGCTGTCGAAGCCCTGAGTTTATTTTGAAGGTCACTGTTTAGGTGCTGCTGCTTCTCTGTTGGGATAATAGCCTGGGAAGATGCCTGTCTCTTCCGTCCTAGTCTGGGAATCCTGTATCTTTCCTTCTCAGCTTTTGGTTCACTCACCACCTCCATGGAGCTGGTAGTTCTAGAGTCCCTGTGCATCATCCTCTGCTTGTACAAGGGTGACCTAGATCTTCCTTTCCTATTGATGAGCTGTTCATTCAGGGATTGCTCTTTTTCCAACTGTTGTTGGGTCTCCAGCAATGAGAGCCTATCTGCTCCCTGCCTAGCAGCAAAATTTGAATCCTGGCACCGAGCGTCCTGTCCGATCCTGAAGTTCGAAACTTTTTGTTGCTTTCGCTCTTCTTCTCTCGAAGCCCTGAGTTTATTCCGAAGGTCACTGGTCAGGAGCTGCTGCTTCCCTGCTGGGATAAGAGCCTGGGAAGATGTTCCCTCTTCCCTCTCCCTCTTCCGTCCTAGTCTGGGAATCTTGTATCTTTCCTTCTCAGCTTTTGGCTCAGTCACCACCTCCATGGAGATGGTAGTTGTAGAGTCCCTGTGCATCATCCTCTGCTTATATAAGGGTGACCTAGATCTTCCTTTCCTATTGATGAGCTGTTCATTCAGGGATTTCTCTTTTTCCAACTGTTGTTGGGTCTCCAGCAATGAGAGCCTATCTGCTCCCTGCCTAGCAGCAAAATTTGAATCCTGGCTTCGAGCGTCCTGCCTGATCCTGAAGTTCGAAACTTTTTGTTGCTTTCGCTCTTCTTCTCTCGAAGCCCTGAGTTTATTCCGAAGGTCAGTGGTCAGGTGCTGCTGCTTCCCTGCTGGGATAAGAGCCTGGGAAGATGTCTGTCTCTTCCGTCCTAGTCTGGGAATCTTGTATCTTTCCTTCTCAGCTTTTGGTTCACTCACCACCTCCATGGAGCTGGTAGTTGTAGAGTCCCTGTGCATCATCCTCTGCTTGTATAAGGGTGACCTAGATCTTCCTTTCCTATTGATGAGCTGTTCATTCAGGGATTTCTCTTTTTCCAACTGTTGTTGGGTCTCCAGCAGGTCATTGCAGGCCTGGACTCTCCGCCCTCGTTCATATTGAGCGTTGTCCCTCTCGTTGTTCAACAGGTCTTTCAGATGTCTGATCTCTTTTTGAAGGCCCTGGTACTCATTCCTGGTGTACCAATATGTTTCTCTCTCTCTCTTTTCAGAGGTCAACTTGAATCGTGACATGGTGGGACAACTTGCTCTTTCTTCCTGGGGTTGAATCAGTTGAATCAGCAGTAATCTTGCTGTTTGAGTTTGTCGTTGAGCAGATGCCTGATATTATTTATCAATAGGCTTTCTCTCTCAAAGCTGTGAGATGCTCAGAATGATCAAACGCTGGCTTATAGGCAATGATTAAGTCAAGAGCTGCATGACACATCAAAGACACATTGTCTTTAATCTTAGAGTATTCAATTCTTCTATGATCTTCTTTGCATTGTTTACATTCTAAATAAAAATCTGTGATTAAAATTTTAACATTAAAAGATGCTTCCCTTTTCTTTTCTGTTTGTCCCCTGGGGGGGGGGGGGGGGGGGGGGATTTGTTCATATACGTCTGTATGTATGAGATTTCCTGTTCAATTGTGAAAACCAATAAATAAAGTGAAAAAAAAAGAAAAAAAAAGAAAAAAGAAAGATGCTTACCTTTTAATATTGAAAACATGGTTAATTGATCCTAAAGTGATTGACAGGCCTAGCAAACATTACACACCGTTTTTATCAATGATCAATTGAAATGTTGATGTCACTCCTTGTTTTGCTGAGATCAGCTTCTTGTTCAGTGACTCTACAACAAGTGTGCTGCATAAAGAATACACATCCATATATTTACACCTGAGCACTGAGCTCTTAGTCAGGCCAAAGTGCAGATGATCTACAGTCAGCCCAGTATCTGAAGGCATCCTGTACATACAGAGATGAAGCACTAACTGCTAACTTTTAACTAACTGCTAACTTTTAAGCTTTCCCTCCGTTTATTTCATAATATGTATTTGATCATTAATATCAAATATTATATTTAGTTATATATCTTTACAGTACTGCTCAGCACCTCTAGAAATAATGCCATGAACAGTATGTATTTATCAGTCATGGAAAAAAACCTAAATTTGATTAAGAGACCACCAGCTCTCCTTTGCACACATTTTTAAAACACGTGTTCAGTGTTTGTGTCTCTTCAAATGTTCCCACTGACCCCTTGATGATGAGATCATGGCTCTATGGGCCCAGATCATCTGATGGGGGACTCCATGTATTGATTTCGCCTGTGTGTTTGAGTGTGTGTATTGCCCACTCCCAACTGATACTACAAACATTCTGGCATCAAGTGTTCATTACATTACATTACATTTCATTTAGCTGACGCTTTCATCCAAAGCGACTTACAATAAGTGCATTCAACCCCGAGGGTACAGACCCAGAACAACAAGAATCAAGAAAGTACAGTTTCTTCAAAATAAAGCAAAACTACAGAGTGCTATAAGTAAGTGCCATTTAAGTGCTACTAAAAGTGTTAGTTTCAAAAGTTGTTAGTATATATATATTTTTTTTATTCAAGGTATAGTCGGAAGAGGTCAGTTTTTAGTTTTCGGCAGAAGATTTGTAAACTTTCTGATGTCCGGATGTCAATGGGGAGCTCATTCCACCATTTAGGAGCCAGGACAGCAAACAGTCGTGATTTTGATGAGTGTTTAGCTTGCAGTGAGGGAGCAACGAGTCGATTAGCCGAAGCAGAGCGGAGTGAACGAGCTGGGGTGTAACGTTCAACGATGCTCTGGATGTAGACTGGACCTGATCCATTCACAGCATAAAACTAGTGTTTTGAACCGGATGCAGGTAAACACTGGTAACCATTGAAGGGAGCGGAGGAGCGGAGTAGTGTGAGTGAATTTAGATTGGTTAAAAACCAGTCGAGCTGCTGCATTCTGGATGAGCTGCAAAGGTCGGATGTCAGTAGCAGGTAGACCTGCCAGGAGGGAGTTACAATAGCCTAGGCGGGAGATGACCAGAGCCTGGACAAGGACCTGCACCGCCTTCTGAGTGAGAAGGGGGCGTATTCTCCTGATGTTGTACAGCATGAATCTACAGGACCGTGTTGTTGCAGTAATGTTGGCAGTAAGGGAGAGTTGACTATCGAACGTCACACCCAGGTTCCTAGTAGTCTGAGTGGGGGTTAACACGGAGTTGTAAAAGTTAATAGTCAGGTCGTGGGTGGGAGAGTCTTTCCCTGGAAGGAAAAGTAGTTCAGTCTTGTCAAGGTTAATCTTCAGGTGGTGTGCAGACATCCACTGAGAGATGTCGGTCAGACAGGCAGAGATTCGTACTGCTACCTGTGTTTCTGATCGGGGAAAAGACAGGATTAGTTGGGTGTCATCGGCATAACTATTGTAGGAAAACCCATGTGAGTGAATGACAGAGCCGAGAGAGTTGGTGTACAACGAGAAGAGGAGAGGACCCAGGACAGAACCTTGAGGGACACCAGTAGTGAGAGGACAAGGTTCAGACACAGATCCTCTCCAAGTTACCCTATAAGTGCGGTCATTGAGGTAGGTAGAGAGCAGGAAAAGAGCAGAGCCTGAGACAGCCAGGTCCTGAAGGGAGGAAATAAGGATCTGGTGGTTCACTGTGTCAAATGCAGCAGAGAGGTCTAGAAGGATAAGGACAGTCATCATAAGGCAACGGCTGAAGGAAGCACAGGAGTCAGCAACATCATCACGCTGAGTGTTGTCAGTGAGTACCATACATTTGTTGTTAGAAAGAAAAAATATTCGCAAAAGTAACTTTCTCATTTCCTCCCATCTATAGTTCCAGCATCAAATACCAGAGTGGCCGCTGAACCTTTCCCCCCAGTCGCATACGAGGGGTCACGCATCGTTCTGAAATGCACTGTCACAAGGGGCTCCCACCTGTCCTACATCTGGTTTTTCAACAGGATAAAAAGTAACATCTTCAACCTCTCCTCTTTTCCATCTCACTGGTAATGAGCTGGTGATGGAGCAGGCAACTCCAGAGCATGCTGGCAACTACCCCTGCATTGCCTGGTCCATGGTTCAGGACAGCAGCAGGTTTTTAGGCAGCGCCGAGGTCAAGGTGACAGTCAAAGGTACAAATCTACAGATATATAAAGGTTTTTTTTTTTCTAATTATATTCAATAAAATGTCTATTTTCCAATGTTTAGGAGAAGGTTTCATGACCAAAATAATAATTATGTTCTGCCTTGGCGGAGGTTTGCCCTCTTCTGAGGGTCATTGTAGTTCATGGTTTTAACCATGTTGGTCATTACAAATATTAATTTGGACTTATTTTGAATCTGCTTTATGACCAAATAGCTCCAAAATTCCCATCAGCCTCGATTGAGCTTAAATAGAAGTATGCTAACATGCTGAACCACATGGAATCTTTACACCAAAGTTATTGCATAAATTCTTTTACAATCATCTCTTTTCCAAAATCATGTAAATACAAACTACTGCCACAGCATGGCCCTCTTTTCAGAAGGGGACTTCTGTACAAAGGTGTTGAACCTGGCTGCAGGAATGTATTTCCCATTCAGGACGGAAGTTGGGTGAAACTCAGACTCCATTTCATCCCAAAGGAGTTGTATGGAGTTGAGGTCAAGGCCCAGTGCAGCCAGTTACCACACCATGCTAAATGAAAAAAACTTTTCTTCATGGACATGGATTTATGAGAGCAAAGCCATGATGAAACAGGAAAGGAACCTCTGTCAGTCTAAAATATCTGAAGCATTAAGAGAACGCTTCATTGGATATAAAGCGTTTTGCCCAAACATGTAAATAATAAGTATACAATCGCTGTTCACATACTTTTGGCCAAACAGTCATGATTAAAAGTAATTTTTTGGTAGTTTTTCCTGACTCTTGTTGAGGGTTAAGAACCGAGGATGTTGCACCTTGTTCAGCCCTTTGAAACAAATTGTGATTTGTGAATACAATAAAATTTGATTGATTCTCGTTTTTTGCCTCCACAGCTTATGTATCAAAGCCAAACATCTCCTTCTCCATCTTCAAAGAGGGAGACGGTTACCAAGGCAACATAACCTGCTGGTCAACCAGAGGGAGCCATCCGGTCAACTTTTCTCTCTCAGTAGATGACAAAGAGGTGGGATCCCTCACAGCCAACCAATCCCTCACTGTCTGGTTCCTCGTCGCCATGATACCCGGGATGGACATGGGTGTGGCGCGATGCTGGGTGAAAACTGAGACGCAGGAGTTATTGAGTGAACCTCTGACTCTGGAAGTGGGTATGAGCTACACAGACATGTGATGGTTCTGTCATTACCTTCCTCTAATTCCCCTCCTCCTCCTCCTCATGAATGTTTTTCTCTCCTTCACGTTTGCTCCCAGTCCCAGTTGGAGGTGACGTGACAGCGGAGGTGGAATATCTCTACAGAGCCGACTCCAAGCTTGCCGCCGCCAGGCTGAGGTGTGTGGTCAGCAGAGGAAGCTTTCCCCAAATCTCCTGGCTCCTGAACGACTCAGTCCTTGCCTCCGCGACACATGTGGACGCCCAGTCTCAGGATGACCTGACTCACGTTGCCCTCGCCAACCGTGGACAGACACTCGTCCTCACTAAGCTCACCTCAGAGGAGTCTGGGTATTACCGCTGCAGGGTCAGGAACAGCTATGATGACTCCGGGCCCTGGGTGGAGAGTGGAGATGTGCTGGTCTGAGTCACAGGTAAAAAGATCATCACTCAAATGAAAGTAATAAGACTGTAGAGCATGGGTTTTCAACTGGCGTAATGATTTTAAATCATTGATGTGACTCTACTCAACGGGTCTAAGAATTTCATACTAAAGTGAAGATTTTAAAGTTATTTTATGTGTTTGGTTTTCATATAAGCCATAACTGAAACCTTTTAATGTAATTGAGAGAACATTTACATTTAAACAGTTAAACATTTCTCACTATTTATCCCAATCTACTATTCTCCTGATTTTGTATGTATGGACCCATGATATAAAGCATTATTCTATTAAGACATTTTAAGAGCACCACAATTTTATTTTTACATTTTTTAGCTTTTAATGGAGCAACTCTTTCAACCTCTCCATCAGAAGCTTTAAGATAAAAACTGCTTTTTCTTATGACAAACAGACCAGGTATTGATATAATGATATAATTATTTGTGTCTCCCTGTTTCAGACCATGGAGATCACAGTATGACACGGCATGAAGATCCTGCACCTCTCGAATCATCACATCCATCACTTTGTGCAAATATTTAATTTGAATATTGCAACTTGTTCTATGCATTCAGTACTTTTCCTGACTTGTAAAGTTACTTATAAGAGACTGGTGAAAAATTCAGTTAAAAACACACAGAGAGATTCTATTTTACAGCATAACCACTGAATACTGTCAAGTTTTTTGTATTCCAATAAAAGGTTTACTTCTAAATGTTGTTGTGTTTTTATAAAACCAGTGAAATAAAATGAATGCTTGACTACATCACTTCAAAACGAGTCAGGCTTAATATTCACATTGGTATGCATCTGCACCGGCGACAGCCAGCGGCATGAGGCATTATGTTTTATGGTTGTGTGTCTCATTCTTGTGAACATCATATCTCAAGACAGCCTTGAGGGAAATATTTCAAATTTGATACAATTGCTCATTTGCAATCAACGATGAACTGATTCGATTTTGGTTGGTTAAAGGTCACGTGACATCATGTTCTTGTGAACAGACACACCCATAGTGAATTTCATTACATCTGTGCCAAACATTCTCTTGGACTCAGGGATGACCTGAAATCAAAGATCAAGCTCTCTGCGACCTCAGAAAATAATTGTTTGCCCCGTGAACAGATCCTCTCAACGTCTCAAGAGATTCCTCTAAATCAGGGGTGTCAAAACTACGGCCCACGGGCCATCTGTGGCCCGCCATCCATTTTAAATTGGCGCCCAACTCACCCCTGACCTGCCAGCTGTCCCTCAGAACGCCGCCACGCCCCCCGCCCTGAGCGACGTGATTGAGGCGCACTGTCAACAGTCCGCTCCAGGGCAAGGGGCCGTGGCGGCGTGAGTGGTCCAGACCTTCAAATTATTTTCTGTATGTGGCCCTCGGGATAAAAAGTTTGGACACCCCTGCTCTAATATGCATGCTGGTTTTATGTGTGTAGTAAATATGCACTCTTAATTTTTTAAACATGTGTTAATGTGTTAATGGAACAAGTTAAAGTCTTTCATGCATTCCATGACACTGATAAAGTTTGTATATATAAAAGAATAAAGTTTGTTTCTTGAAGAGCTACAAGTAAACTTTCTTTTGAGCAGCTGCGTCCTGAGAGATCCATGAGAAGTGAACAGTTCGTCGCTTCACACCTTGTATTTATGAGTCCTGAATGTGTGACTTGTGATCAGATGTCACTTCCCACATTTATATGTATAATATCATACTTAATACTTTATGTAGTTGTTCTTACTCGTCAGATTTACAGATGGGTTTGATGACAATTATTGTGTGTTGGCACGAGCAAGAGAGAGAGACGAGTCCAGGGGCTGAAGGAATCTCGTGCAGCTGTTGAAGAAAGATTTGACCAATTTAGGAAAAGTATCGCTCATCATGTGGTGATCAGTGTTGATGTAGCCACAAACAAATCAATACATTGTAACTGAGAAGAGTAAAAATACATTTGATTCAAAGTGAAACTGTAGCAGGTCAGAGATGTCAACTGAGTGGGCGGTCCTTCATTTATGTCCCAGGATGCATTTGTATCCACACAATGAAAATAATGTGGCCACATGCATTGAAGAAGAAGAATTTTGATGTGTTCAGACCTGAACTTGTGATTGAGTCACTCAGGAAGGATGTTCATACCAGGTCTGAACAGGTGCTCCACCTTGGAATTTCGCAGTCCTAGTTCAGTCGTCCCAGCTCAAATGACACATTATGTGCATTCACATAAATAATAGTAAAGTTAAAGGGCAAACCATATCTCAGCTTTGGCAGGAAGTTGGTGACAGAAGGCCTTGTTAGGGGGGTTTCTGACCACGGTGTCGTACTCTCCTAGCCTGGATGCCAGACGAACTTAGCCCCGCCCACAACATTTTTGGTCGGGCAGTTTGGTCTGGAGTCGCTCCATTGGGAAAAAATTATGGCCCGACAGGGCCAATCAGATTGTCAGGGCGGGCTTTATACGATGATTGACAGATGATCAAAGGTGACGTAATCAACCACGTCATCAAAGTGCCCTTGGGTTGAATTCGTTTTCAACAAACATGCCTGCCGCTGGCGAGCTGAGATGTGTAGATGCTGCCATTGAGTCTGTTTTAGAAGACATCGACAGCGCATTCATTTTGAAAGAGGAACACAGAACGTGGAGGCGACGCCGAAGCACCGCGCTAATCCCTATCGCGCCGGCGCTTGGCTGTTCACAACGGACACTGAGGCGACGCTGAACCGCCGGGCAGCGCTAATAATATCACCCGTTGATCCAGTAGATCGCTGCACGGCTTTGTGCCAGTCACACCGGAGGCTGAAGCACCGCGCTGCGCCAAGACTGCCTCGCGGTGCTTCAGCCTCCGGTGTGACCGGCACAAAGTTTTAACATGGGAGTGGATGGGAGCCAGCTGTTATTTAAGGCTTGGCGCTGCGCTGAAGCGTCCGGTGTGAACCCGGCGTTAGTAAATAACTCACAATGCGTTGCTTAGCATACGTCACATACTACGTTGCTCTGATTGGTTGTAGGTCTATCCAATTGAGCGAAGAGGAATTTTACTTCCTGGTCAGTTGAAACACGCCCCATAATTTTTTCACAATGGAGCGACTCCAGACCGAACTGCCCGACCAAAAATGTTGTGGGCGGGGCTAAATTCGTCTGGCATCCAGGCTAGTACTCTCCTGCAGCACATGACAAACATTTTCATCGCTGTTGGCTAATGTAATCAGCTGTTGTGGGGGGGCTCTTAACTCGGCACCCCAGCCAATCTTCTGCATGCGACACTATCTTATAACTGTTCAATGTTTGGATGCACTTGTTTATACTTTGTTCAATTATGCATAGCAGGAGTTCTTCTTAAGATCCTCAGAGCCGTATTCCTCTATTTCACTACTTGGCCACACTCATCTTCTCTTCATTTGTCCTCTACTTCTTTGTTTAGGAAATTAACTATCTCTGTTCTTAACACTTTTGAAGTTTCAGGGGTTAACAACGTTGCAGCCGAATTCGATACATTGAAGTCAAACAAACAGAAGATGCCTCGATACTGCTCCTGTGGTGTCATCCATGTGTCTTAAACCCGAAATATCCAAAACAGCCTCAGTTACACCAGGTTCTTAGCCTCCTATACTTACTGCTGTCAAGAGTGCTCGCAAGACGAAATCAGCAATTAACTGCTGCAGTTACTAGGTCGAGGATATCAGAGGGAATTTAGGCTTAAAACAACTTTTTAAATGTCAGGGCCAAAAGGCACTTGGATGACACCACAGGAGCAATATGGGAACATTGTCAGGTTTTTTTTCTGTTGTTTTTTACGTCTGAATTAGTGGTTGCCATTTACTTTGGCTGCAACGCTGTCTACCAGTGAAAAAATCTTTTGTTCACTCAACACTCCAACCACCCCTCTATCGGCAAAGTGGTGAGTAGATAATGAGGGAATTTTCATTTTGGGTGAACTATCCATTTAATGCCACTGCGGACATCCTGCTTCAGTTGCTCGATCCGTTCCCAGTCTTCTGTTTCTGCTTCTTCTTTCGGTTTATTGGCAGATGGAAACCAACGTCAAGGTGCATTCAATACTATCTGTAGAGTGGACGAAGCCGACTATTCCATCTCATTGTTCTAAAAATCGACATAATAAAATGTTGTTCCTTAAGATCTAGCAAAGATCACCATTCCACATTAATCTTCTTCTTATTATCTCTTCTTCATTGGCAGGTGGAAACTAACGTCAAGGTGCATTACCGCCATCTACTGTGACAACTGTACCTTCATGTAAGAGCCTGACTATGAGAGACAAGGTGCTACATTTGACAGGTGTCGTGTTTAACACCGTGTTCAAACCCCAACGCAGAGACAGAACACAGAGCACTACGCAGAATGGAAAGTTCAAGCTTCTTTATTGTACAATCAAAGATGACACGAGGTTGAGACGATGAAGCGGAGTGCGAATGATTTCACTCACAGGAATAATTTTCAGGATTTGCATATGAAATATAATTTTATATGCAAATATTGATGTAGTCTCTTAGTCTGGGTTTCAATATCTTGTTTCCTCAGTGCTGATACATTCTGGCATCCTTTCAGGTGTGCCTTCTATCTCTGAAGGATTCCTCCACCTCATTATATTTAGAAGGGACTTGCTGCCGACGTTTTGTTTCAGTGTAAACTGCAGACCTCTTTCGCTTGGCAGCCTCACGTCTGGGAGCCGAGTCTTCTTCTATGTCAGTCGTGAATGAGAGCCTATCTGCACCCTGCCTAGCAGCAAAAATTGAATCCTTTCAGCGAGTGTCCTGATCGACCCTGAAGGTCGAGACTTTCTGTTGCTTTCGCACTCTGCTGTCGAAGCCCTGAGTTTATTTTGAAGGTCACTGTTTAGGTGCTGCTGCTTCTCTGTTGGGATAATAGCCTGGGAAGATGCCTGTCTCTTCCGTCCTAGTCTGGGAATCCTGTATCTTTCCTTCTCAGCTTTTGGTTCACTCACCACCTCCATGGAGCTGGTAGTTCTAGAGTCCCTGTGCATCATCCTCTGCTTGTACAAGGGTGACCTAGATCTTCCTTTCCTATTGATGAGCTGTTCATTCAGGGATTGCTCTTTTTCCAACTGTTGTTGGGTCTCCAGCAATGAGAGCCTATCTGCTCCCTGCCTAGCAGCAAAATTTGAATCCTGGCACCGAGCGTCCTGTCCGATCCTGAAGTTCGAAACTTTTTGTTGCTTTCGCTCTTCTTCTCTCGAAGCCCTGAGTTTATTCCGAAGGTCACTGGTCAGGAGCTGCTGCTTCCCTGCTGGGATAAGAGCCTGGGAAGATGTTCCCTCTTCCCTCTCCCTCTTCCGTCCTAGTCTGGGAATCTTGTATCTTTCCTTTTCAGCTTTTGGCTCAGTCACCACCTCCATGGAGATGGTAGTTGTAGAGTCCCTGTGCATCATCCTCTGCTTATATAAGGGTGACCTAGATCTTCCTTTCCTATTGATGAGCTGTTCATTCAGGGATTTCTCTTTTTCCAACTGTTGTTGGGTCTCCAGCAATGAGAGCCTATCTGCTCCCTGCCTAGCAGCAAAATTTGAATCCTGGCTTCGAGCGTCCTGCCTGATCCTGAAGTTCGAAACTTTTTGTTGCTTTCGCTCTTCTTCTCTCGAAGCCCTGAGTTTATTCCGAAGGTCAGTGGTCAGGTGCTGCTGCTTCCCTGCTGGGATAAGAGCCTGGGAAGATGTCTGTCTCTTCCGTCCTAGTCTGGGAATCTTGTATCTTTCCTTCTCAGCTTTTGGTTCACTCACCACCTCCATGGAGCTGGTAGTTGTAGAGTCCCTGTGCATCATCCTCTGCTTGTATAAGGGTGACCTAGATCTTCCTTTCCTATTGATGAGCTGTTCATTCAGGGATTTCTCTTTTTCCAACTGTTGTTGGGTCTCCAGCAGGTCATTGCAGGCCTGGACTCTCCGCCCTCGTTCATATTGAGCGTTGTCCCTCTCGTTGTTCAACAGGTCTTTCAGATGTCTGATCTCTTTTTGAAGGCCCTGGTACTCATTCCTGGTGTACCAATATGTTTCTCTCTCTCTCTTTTCAGAGGTCAACTTGAATCGTGACATGGTGGGACAACTTGCTCTTTCTTCCTGGGGTTGAATCAGTTGAATCAGCAGTAATCTTGCTGTTTGAGTTTGTCGTTGAGCAGATGCCTGATATTATTTATCAATAGGCTTTCTCTCTCAAAGCTGTGAGATGCTCAGAATGATCAAACGCTGGCTTATAGGCAATGATTAAGTCAAGAGCTGCATGACACATCAAAGACACATTGTCTTTAATCTTAGAGTATTCAATTCTTCTATGATCTTCTTTGCATTGTTTACATTCTAAATAAAAATCTGTGATTAAAATTTTAACATTAAAAGATGCTTCCCTTTTTTTTCTTTTCTGTTTGTCCCCTGGGGGGGGGGGGGGGGGGATTTGTTCATATACGTCTATATGTATGAGATTTCCTGTTCAATTGTGAAAACCAATAAATAAAGTGAAAAAAAAGAAAAAAAAAGAAAAAAACTAAAAAAACTAACGTCAAGGTGCATTACCGCCATCTACTGTGACAACTGTACCTTCATGTAAGAGCCTGACTATGAGAGACAAGGTGCTACATTTGACAGGTGTCGTGTTTAACACCGTGTTCAAACCCCAACGCAGAGACAGAACACAGAGCACTACGCAGAATGGAAAGTTCAAGCTTCTTTATTGTACAATCAAAGATGACACGAGGTTGAGACGATGAAGCGGAGTGCGAATGATTTCACTCACAGGAATAATTTTCAGGATTTGCATATGAAATATAATTTTATATGCAAATATTGATGTAGTCTCTTAGTCTGGGTTTCAATATCTTGTTTCCTCAGTGCTGATACATTCTGGCATCCTTTCAGGTGTGCCTTCTATCTCTGAAGGATTCCTCCACCTCATTATATTTAGAAGGGACTTGCTGCCGACGTTTTGTTTCAGTGTAAACTGCAGACCTCTTTCGCTTGGCAGCCTCACGTCTGGGAGCCGAGTCTTCTTCTATGTCAGTCGTGAATGAGAGCCTATCTGCACCCTGCCTAGCAGCAAAAATTGAATCCTTTCAGCGAGTGTCCTGATCGACCCTGAAGGTCGAGACTTTCTGTTGCTTTCGCACTCTGCTGTCGAAGCCCTGAGTTTATTTTGAAGGTCACTGTTTAGGTGCTGCTGCTTCTCTGTTGGGATAATAGCCTGGGAAGATGCCTGTCTCTTCCGTCCTAGTCTGGGAATCCTGTATCTTTCCTTCTCAGCTTTTGGTTCACTCACCACCTCCATGGAGCTGGTAGTTCTAGAGTCCCTGTGCATCATCCTCTGCTTGTACAAGGGTGACCTAGATCTTCCTTTCCTATTGATGAGCTGTTCATTCAGGGATTGCTCTTTTTCCAACTGTTGTTGGGTCTCCAGCAATGAGAGCCTATCTGCTCCCTGCCTAGCAGCAAAATTTGAATCCTGGCACCGAGCGTCCTGTCCGATCCTGAAGTTCGAAACTTTTTGTTGCTTTCGCTCTTCTTCTCTCGAAGCCCTGAGTTTATTCCGAAGGTCACTGGTCAGGAGCTGCTGCTTCCCTGCTGGGATAAGAGCCTGGGAAGATGTTCCCTCTTCCCTCTCCCTCTTCCGTCCTAGTCTGGGAATCTTGTATCTTTCCTTTTCAGCTTTTGGCTCAGTCACCACCTCCATGGAGATGGTAGTTGTAGAGTCCCTGTGCATCATCCTCTGCTTATATAAGGGTGACCTAGATCTTCCTTTCCTATTGATGAGCTGTTCATTCAGGGATTTCTCTTTTTCCAACTGTTGTTGGGTCTCCAGCAATGAGAGCCTATCTGCTCCCTGCCTAGCAGCAAAATTTGAATCCTGGCTTCGAGCGTCCTGCCTGATCCTGAAGTTCGAAACTTTTTGTTGCTTTCGCTCTTCTTCTCTCGAAGCCCTGAGTTTATTCCGAAGGTCAGTGGTCAGGTGCTGCTGCTTCCCTGCTGGGATAAGAGCCTGGGAAGATGTCTGTCTCTTCCGTCCTAGTCTGGGAATCTTGTATCTTTCCTTCTCAGCTTTTGGTTCACTCACCACCTCCATGGAGCTGGTAGTTGTAGAGTCCCTGTGCATCATCCTCTGCTTGTATAAGGGTGACCTAGATCTTCCTTTCCTATTGATGAGCTGTTCATTCAGGGATTTCTCTTTTTCCAACTGTTGTTGGGTCTCCAGCAGGTCATTGCAGGCCTGGACTCTCCGCCCTCGTTCATATTGAGCGTTGTCCCTCTCGTTGTTCAACAGGTCTTTCAGATGTCTGATCTCTTTTTGAAGGCCCTGGTACTCATTCCTGGTGTACCAATATGTTTCTCTCTCTCTCTTTTCAGAGGTCAACTTGAATCGTGACATGGTGGGACAACTTGCTCTTTCTTCCTGGGGTTGAATCAGTTGAATCAGCAGTAATCTTGCTGTTTGAGTTTGTCGTTGAGCAGATGCCTGATATTATTTATCAATAGGCTTTCTCTCTCAAAGCTGTGAGATGCTCAGAATGATCAAACGCTGGCTTATAGGCAATGATTAAGTCAAGAGCTGCATGACACATCAAAGACACATTGTCTTTAATCTTAGAGTATTCAATTCTTCTATGATCTTCTTTGCATTGTTTACATTCTAAATAAAAATCTGTGATTAAAATTTTAACATTAAAAGATGCTTCCCTTTTTTTTCTTTTCTGTTTGTCCCCTGGGGGGGGGGGGGGGGATTTGTTCATATACGTCTATATGTATGAGATTTCCTGTTCAATTGTGAAAACCAATAAATAAAGTGAAAAAAAAGAAAAAAAAAGAAAAAAACTAAAAAAACTAACGTCAAGGTGCATTACCGCCATCTACTGTGACAACTGTACCTTCATGTAAGAGCCTGACTATGAGAGACAAGGTGCTACATTTGACAGGTGTCGTGTTTAACACCGTGTTCAAACCCCAACGCAGAGACAGAACACAGAGCACTACGCAGAATGGAAAGTTCAAGCTTCTTTATTGTACAATCAAAGATGACACGAGGTTGAGACGATGAAGCGGAGTGCGAATGATTTCACTCACAGGAATAATTTTCAGGATTTGCATATGAAATATAATTTTATATGCAAATATTGATGTAGTCTCTTAGTCTGGGTTTCAATATCTTGTTTCCTCAGTGCTGATACATTCTGGCATCCTTTCAGGTGTGCCTTCTATCTCTGAAGGATTCCTCCACCTCATTATATTTAGAAGGGACTTGCTGCCGACGTTTTGTTTCAGTGTAAACTGCAGACCTCTTTCGCTTGGCAGCCTCACGTCTGGGAGCCGAGTCTTCTTCTATGTCAGTCGTGAATGAGAGCCTATCTGCACCCTGCCTAGCAGCAAAAATTGAATCCTTTCAGCGAGTGTCCTGATCGACCCTGAAGGTCGAGACTTTCTGTTGCTTTCGCACTCTGCTGTCGAAGCCCTGAGTTTATTTTGAAGGTCACTGTTTAGGTGCTGCTGCTTCTCTGTTGGGATAATAGCCTGGGAAGATGCCTGTCTCTTCCGTCCTAGTCTGGGAATCCTGTATCTTTCCTTCTCAGCTTTTGGTTCACTCACCACCTCCATGGAGCTGGTAGTTCTAGAGTCCCTGTGCATCATCCTCTGCTTGTACAAGGGTGACCTAGATCTTCCTTTCCTATTGATGAGCTGTTCATTCAGGGATTGCTCTTTTTCCAACTGTTGTTGGGTCTCCAGCAATGAGAGCCTATCTGCTCCCTGCCTAGCAGCAAAATTTGAATCCTGGCACCGAGCGTCCTGTCCGATCCTGAAGTTCGAAACTTTTTGTTGCTTTCGCTCTTCTTCTCTCGAAGCCCTGAGTTTATTCCGAAGGTCACTGGTCAGGAGCTGCTGCTTCCCTGCTGGGATAAGAGCCTGGGAAGATGTTCCCTCTTCCCTCTCCCTCTTCCGTCCTAGTCTGGGAATCTTGTATCTTTCCTTTTCAGCTTTTGGCTCAGTCACCACCTCCATGGAGATGGTAGTTGTAGAGTCCCTGTGCATCATCCTCTGCTTATATAAGGGTGACCTAGATCTTCCTTTCCTATTGATGAGCTGTTCATTCAGGGATTTCTCTTTTTCCAACTGTTGTTGGGTCTCCAGCAATGAGAGCCTATCTGCTCCCTGCCTAGCAGCAAAATTTGAATCCTGGCTTCGAGCGTCCTGCCTGATCCTGAAGTTCGAAACTTTTTGTTGCTTTCGCTCTTCTTCTCTCGAAGCCCTGAGTTTATTCCGAAGGTCAGTGGTCAGGTGCTGCTGCTTCCCTGCTGGGATAAGAGCCTGGGAAGATGTCTGTCTCTTCCGTCCTAGTCTGGGAATCTTGTATCTTTCCTTCTCAGCTTTTGGTTCACTCACCACCTCCATGGAGCTGGTAGTTGTAGAGTCCCTGTGCATCATCCTCTGCTTGTATAAGGGTGACCTAGATCTTCCTTTCCTATTGATGAGCTGTTCATTCAGGGATTTCTCTTTTTCCAACTGTTGTTGGGTCTCCAGCAGGTCATTGCAGGCCTGGACTCTCCGCCCTCGTTCATATTGAGCGTTGTCCCTCTCGTTGTTCAACAGGTCTTTCAGATGTCTGATCTCTTTTTGAAGGCCCTGGTACTCATTCCTGGTGTACCAATATGTTTCTCTCTCTCTCTTTTCAGAGGTCAACTTGAATCGTGACATGGTGGGACAACTTGCTCTTTCTTCCTGGGGTTGAATCAGTTGAATCAGCAGTAATCTTGCTGTTTGAGTTTGTCGTTGAGCAGATGCCTGATATTATTTATCAATAGGCTTTCTCTCTCAAAGCTGTGAGATGCTCAGAATGATCAAACGCTGGCTTATAGGCAATGATTAAGTCAAGAGCTGCATGACACATCAAAGACACATTGTCTTTAATCTTAGAGTATTCAATTCTTCTATGATCTTCTTTGCATTGTTTACATTCTAAATAAAAATCTGTGATTAAAATTTTAACATTAAAAGATGCTTCCCTTTTTTTTCTTTTCTGTTTGTCCCCTGGGGGGGGGGGGGGGGGGATTTGTTCATATACGTCTATATGTATGAGATTTCCTGTTCAATTGTGAAAACCAATAAATAAAGTGAAAAAAAAGAAAAAAAAAGAAAAAAACTAAAAAAACTAACGTCAAGGTGCATTACCGCCATCTACTGTGACAACTGTACCTTCATGTAAGAGCCTGACTATGAGAGACAAGGTGCTACATTTGACAGGTGTCGTGTTTAACACCGTGTTCAAACCCCAACGCAGAGACAGAACACAGAGCACTACGCAGAATGGAAAGTTCAAGCTTCTTTATTGTACAATCAAAGATGACACGAGGTTGAGACGATGAAGCGGAGTGCGAATGATTTCACTCACAGGAATAATTTTCAGGATTTGCATATGAAATATAATTTTATATGCAAATATTGATGTAGTCTCTTAGTCTGGGTTTCAATATCTTGTTTCCTCAGTGCTGATACATTCTGGCATCCTTTCAGGTGTGCCTTCTATCTCTGAAGGATTCCTCCACCTCATTATATTTAGAAGGGACTTGCTGCCGACGTTTTGTTTCAGTGTAAACTGCAGACCTCTTTCGCTTGGCAGCCTCACGTCTTGGAGCCGAGTCTTCTTCTATGTCAGTCGTGAATGAGAGCCTATCTGCACCCTGCCTAGCAGCAAAAATTGAATCCTTTCAGCGAGTGTCCTGATCGACCCTGAAGGTCGAGACTTTCTGTTGCTTTCGCACTCTGCTGTCGAAGCCCTGAGTTTATTTTGAAGGTCACTGTTTAGGTGCTGCTGCTTCTCTGTTGGGATAATAGCCTGGGAAGATGCCTGTCTCTTCCGTCCTAGTCTGGGAATCCTGTATCTTTCCTTCTCAGCTTTTGGTTCACTCACCACCTCCATGGAGCTGGTAGTTCTAGAGTCCCTGTGCATCATCCTCTGCTTGTACAAGGGTGACCTAGATCTTCCTTTCCTATTGATGAGCTGTTCATTCAGGGATTGCTCTTTTTCCAACTGTTGTTGGGTCTCCAGCAATGAGAGCCTATCTGCTCCCTGCCTAGCAGCAAAATTTGAATCCTGGCACCGAGCGTCCTGTCCGATCCTGAAGTTCGAAACTTTTTGTTGCTTTCGCTCTTCTTCTCTCGAAGCCCTGAGTTTATTCCGAAGGTCACTGGTCAGGAGCTGCTGCTTCCCTGCTGGGATAAGAGCCTGGGAAGATGTTCCCTCTTCCCTCTCCCTCTTCCGTCCTAGTCTGGGAATCTTGTATCTTTCCTTTTCAGCTTTTGGCTCAGTCACCACCTCCATGGAGATGGTAGTTGTAGAGTCCCTGTGCATCATCCTCTGCTTATATAAGGGTGACCTAGATCTTCCTTTCCTATTGATGAGCTGTTCATTCAGGGATTTCTCTTTTTCCAACTGTTGTTGGGTCTCCAGCAATGAGAGCCTATCTGCTCCCTGCCTAGCAGCAAAATTTGAATCCTGGCTTCGAGCGTCCTGCCTGATCCTGAAGTTCGAAACTTTTTGTTGCTTTCGCTCTTCTTCTCTCGAAGCCCTGAGTTTATTCCGAAGGTCAGTGGTCAGGTGCTGCTGCTTCCCTGCTGGGATAAGAGCCTGGGAAGATGTCTGTCTCTTCCGTCCTAGTCTGGGAATCTTGTATCTTTCCTTCTCAGCTTTTGGTTCACTCACCACCTCCATGGAGCTGGTAGTTGTAGAGTCCCTGTGCATCATCCTCTGCTTGTATAAGGGTGACCTAGATCTTCCTTTCCTATTGATGAGCTGTTCATTCAGGGATTTCTCTTTTTCCAACTGTTGTTGGGTCTCCAGCAGGTCATTGCAGGCCTGGACTCTCCGCCCTCGTTCATATTGAGCGTTGTCCCTCTCGTTGTTCAACAGGTCTTTCAGATGTCTGATCTCTTTTTGAAGGCCCTGGTACTCATTCCTGGTGTACCAATATGTTTCTCTCTCTCTCTTTTCAGAGGTCAACTTGAATCGTGACATGGTGGGACAACTTGCTCTTTCTTCCTGGGGTTGAATCAGTTGAATCAGCAGTAATCTTGCTGTTTGAGTTTGTCGTTGAGCAGATGCCTGATATTATTTATCAATAGGCTTTCTCTCTCAAAGCTGTGAGATGCTCAGAATGATCAAACGCTGGCTTATAGGCAATGATTAAGTCAAGAGCTGCATGACACATCAAAGACACATTGTCTTTAATCTTAGAGTATTCAATTCTTCTATGATCTTCTTTGCATTGTTTACATTCTAAATAAAAATCTGTGATTAAAATTTTAACATTAAAAGATGCTTCCCTTTTTTTTCTTTTCTGTTTGTCCCCTGGGGGGGGGGGGGGGGGATTTGTTCATATACGTCTATATGTATGAGATTTCCTGTTCAATTGTGAAAACCAATAAATAAAGTGAAAAAAAAGAAAAAAAAAGAAAAAAACTAAAAAAACTAACGTCAAGGTGCATTACCGCCATCTACTGTGACAACTGTACCTTCATGTAAGAGCCTGACTATGAGAGACAAGGTGCTACATTTGACAGGTGTCGTGTTTAACACCGTGTTCAAACCCCAACGCAGAGACAGAACACAGAGCACTACGCAGAATGGAAAGTTCAAGCTTCTTTATTGTACAATCAAAGATGACACGAGGTTGAGACGATGAAGCGGAGTGCGAATGATTTCACTCACAGGAATAATTTTCAGGATTTGCATATGAAATATAATTTTATATGCAAATATTGATGTAGTCTCTTAGTCTGGGTTTCAATATCTTGTTTCCTCAGTGCTGATACATTCTGGCATCCTTTCAGGTGTGCCTTCTATCTCTGAAGGATTCCTCCACCTCATTATATTTAGAAGGGACTTGCTGCCGACGTTTTGTTTCAGTGTAAACTGCAGACCTCTTTCGCTTGGCAGCCTCACGTCTGGGAGCCGAGTCTTCTTCTATGTCAGTCGTGAATGAGAGCCTATCTGCACCCTGCCTAGCAGCAAAAATTGAATCCTTTCAGCGAGTGTCCTGATCGACCCTGAAGGTCGAGACTTTCTGTTGCTTTCGCACTCTGCTGTCGAAGCCCTGAGTTTATTTTGAAGGTCACTGTTTAGGTGCTGCTGCTTCTCTGTTGGGATAATAGCCTGGGAAGATGCCTGTCTCTTCCGTCCTAGTCTGGGAATCCTGTATCTTTCCTTCTCAGCTTTTGGTTCACTCACCACCTCCATGGAGCTGGTAGTTCTAGAGTCCCTGTGCATCATCCTCTGCTTGTACAAGGGTGACCTAGATCTTCCTTTCCTATTGATGAGCTGTTCATTCAGGGATTGCTCTTTTTCCAACTGTTGTTGGGTCTCCAGCAATGAGAGCCTATCTGCTCCCTGCCTAGCAGCAAAATTTGAATCCTGGCACCGAGCGTCCTGTCCGATCCTGAAGTTCGAAACTTTTTGTTGCTTTCGCTCTTCTTCTCTCGAAGCCCTGAGTTTATTCCGAAGGTCACTGGTCAGGAGCTGCTGCTTCCCTGCTGGGATAAGAGCCTGGGAAGATGTTCCCTCTTCCCTCTCCCTCTTCCGTCCTAGTCTGGGAATCTTGTATCTTTCCTTTTCAGCTTTTGGCTCAGTCACCACCTCCATGGAGATGGTAGTTGTAGAGTCCCTGTGCATCATCCTCTGCTTATATAAGGGTGACCTAGATCTTCCTTTCCTATTGATGAGCTGTTCATTCAGGGATTTCTCTTTTTCCAACTGTTGTTGGGTCTCCAGCAATGAGAGCCTATCTGCTCCCTGCCTAGCAGCAAAATTTGAATCCTGGCTTCGAGCGTCCTGCCTGATCCTGAAGTTCGAAACTTTTTGTTGCTTTCGCTCTTCTTCTCTCGAAGCCCTGAGTTTATTCCGAAGGTCAGTGGTCAGGTGCTGCTGCTTCCCTGCTGGGATAAGAGCCTGGGAAGATGTCTGTCTCTTCCGTCCTAGTCTGGGAATCTTGTATCTTTCCTTCTCAGCTTTTGGTTCACTCACCACCTCCATGGAGCTGGTAGTTGTAGAGTCCCTGTGCATCATCCTCTGCTTGTATAAGGGTGACCTAGATCTTCCTTTCCTATTGATGAGCTGTTCATTCAGGGATTTCTCTTTTTCCAACTGTTGTTGGGTCTCCAGCAGGTCATTGCAGGCCTGGACTCTCCGCCCTCGTTCATATTGAGCGTTGTCCCTCTCGTTGTTCAACAGGTCTTTCAGATGTCTGATCTCTTTTTGAAGGCCCTGGTACTCATTCCTGGTGTACCAATATGTTTCTCTCTCTCTCTTTTCAGAGGTCAACTTGAATCGTGACATGGTGGGACAACTTGCTCTTTCTTCCTGGGGTTGAATCAGTTGAATCAGCAGTAATCTTGCTGTTTGAGTTTGTCGTTGAGCAGATGCCTGATATTATTTATCAATAGGCTTTCTCTCTCAAAGCTGTGAGATGCTCAGAATGATCAAACGCTGGCTTATAGGCAATGATTAAGTCAAGAGCTGCATGACACATCAAAGACACATTGTCTTTAATCTTAGAGTATTCAATTCTTCTATGATCTTCTTTGCATTGTTTACATTCTAAATAAAAATCTGTGATTAAAATTTTAACATTAAAAGATGCTTCCCTTTTTTTTCTTTTCTGTTTGTCCCCTGGGGGGGGGGGGGGGGGATTTGTTCATATACGTCTATATGTATGAGATTTCCTGTTCAATTGTGAAAACCAATAAATAAAGTGAAAAAAAAGAAAAAAAAAGAAAAAAACTAAAAAAACTAACGTCAAGGTGCATTACCGCCATCTACTGTGACAACTGTACCTTCATGTAAGAGCCTGACTATGAGAGACAAGGTGCTACATTTGACAGGTGTCGTGTTTAACACCGTGTTCAAACCCCAACGCAGAGACAGAACACAGAGCACTACGCAGAATGGAAAGTTCAAGCTTCTTTATTGTACAATCAAAGATGACACGAGGTTGAGACGATGAAGCGGAGTGCGAATGAGTTCACTCACAGGAATAATTTTCAGGATTTGCATATGAAATATAATTTTATATGCAAATATTGATGTAGTCTCTTAGTCTGGGTTTCAATATCTTGTTTCCTCAGTGCTGATACATTCTGGCATCCTTTCAGGTGTGCCTTCTATCTCTGAAGGATTCCTCCACCTCATTATATTTAGAAGGGACTTGCTGCCGACGTTTTGTTTCAGTGTAAACTGCAGACCTCTTTCGCTTGGCAGCCTCACGTCTTGGAGCCGAGTCTTCTTCTATGTCAGTCGTGAATGAGAGCCTATCTGCACCCTGCCTAGCAGCAAAAATTGAATCCTTTCAGCGAGTGTCCTGATCGACCCTGAAGGTCGAGACTTTCTGTTGCTTTCGCACTCTGCTGTCGAAGCCCTGAGTTTATTTTGAAGGTCACTGTTTAGGTGCTGCTGCTTCTCTGTTGGGATAATAGCCTGGGAAGATGCCTGTCTCTTCCGTCCTAGTCTGGGAATCCTGTATCTTTCCTTCTCAGCTTTTGGTTCACTCACCACCTCCATGGAGCTGGTAGTTCTAGAGTCCCTGTGCATCATCCTCTGCTTGTACAAGGGTGACCTAGATCTTCCTTTCCTATTGATGAGCTGTTCATTCAGGGATTGCTCTTTTTCCAACTGTTGTTGGGTCTCCAGCAATGAGAGCCTATCTGCTCCCTGCCTAGCAGCAAAATTTGAATCCTGGCACCGAGCGTCCTGTCCGATCCTGAAGTTCGAAACTTTTTGTTGCTTTCGCTCTTCTTCTCTCGAAGCCCTGAGTTTATTCCGAAGGTCACTGGTCAGGAGCTGCTGCTTCCCTGCTGGGATAAGAGCCTGGGAAGATGTTCCCTCTTCCCTCTCCCTCTTCCGTCCTAGTCTGGGAATCTTGTATCTTTCCTTTTCAGCTTTTGGCTCAGTCACCACCTCCATGGAGATGGTAGTTGTAGAGTCCCTGTGCATCATCCTCTGCTTATATAAGGGTGACCTAGATCTTCCTTTCCTATTGATGAGCTGTTCATTCAGGGATTTCTCTTTTTCCAACTGTTGTTGGGTCTCCAGCAATGAGAGCCTATCTGCTCCCTGCCTAGCAGCAAAATTTGAATCCTGGCTTCGAGCGTCCTGCCTGATCCTGAAGTTCGAAACTTTTTGTTGCTTTCGCTCTTCTTCTCTCGAAGCCCTGAGTTTATTCCGAAGGTCAGTGGTCAGGTGCTGCTGCTTCCCTGCTGGGATAAGAGCCTGGGAAGATGTCTGTCTCTTCCGTCCTAGTCTGGGAATCTTGTATCTTTCCTTCTCAGCTTTTGGTTCACTCACCACCTCCATGGAGCTGGTAGTTGTAGAGTCCCTGTGCATCATCCTCTGCTTGTATAAGGGTGACCTAGATCTTCCTTTCCTATTGATGAGCTGTTCATTCAGGGATTTCTCTTTTTCCAACTGTTGTTGGGTCTCCAGCAGGTCATTGCAGGCCTGGACTCTCCGCCCTCGTTCATATTGAGCGTTGTCCCTCTCGTTGTTCAACAGGTCTTTCAGATGTCTGATCTCTTTTTGAAGGCCCTGGTACTCATTCCTGGTGTACCAATATGTTTCTCTCTCTCTCTTTTCAGAGGTCAACTTGAATCGTGACATGGTGGGACAACTTGCTCTTTCTTCCTGGGGTTGAATCAGTTGAATCAGCAGTAATCTTGCTGTTTGAGTTTGTCGTTGAGCAGATGCCTGATATTATTTATCAATAGGCTTTCTCTCTCAAAGCTGTGAGATGCTCAGAATGATCAAACGCTGGCTTATAGGCAATGATTAAGTCAAGAGCTGCATGACACATCAAAGACACATTGTCTTTAATCTTAGAGTATTCAATTCTTCTATGATCTTCTTTGCATTGTTTACATTCTAAATAAAAATCTGTGATTAAAATTTTAACATTAAAAGATGCTTCCCTTTTTTTTCTTTTCTGTTTGTCCCCTGGGGGGGGGGGGGGGGGGATTTGTTCATATACGTCTATATGTATGAGATTTCCTGTTCAATTGTGAAAACCAATAAATAAAGTGAAAAAAAAGAAAAAAAAAGAAAAAAACTAAAAAAACTAACGTCAAGGTGCATTACCGCCATCTACTGTGACAACTGTACCTTCATGTAAGAGCCTGACTATGAGAGACAAGGTGCTACATTTGACAGGTGTCGTGTTTAACACCGTGTTCAAACCCCAACGCAGAGACAGAACACAGAGCACTACGCAGAATGGAAAGTTCAAGCTTCTTTATTGTACAATCAAAGATGACACGAGGTTGAGACGATGAAGCGGAGTGCGAATGATTTCACTCACAGGAATAATTTTCAGGATTTGCATATGAAATATAATTTTATATGCAAATATTGATGTAGTCTCTTAGTCTGGGTTTCAATATCTTGTTTCCTCAGTGCTGATACATTCTGGCATCCTTTCAGGTGTGCCTTCTATCTCTGAAGGATTCCTCCACCTCATTATATTTAGAAGGGACTTGCTGCCGACGTTTTGTTTCAGTGTAAACTGCAGACCTCTTTCGCTTGGCAGCCTCACGTCTGGGAGCCGAGTCTTCTTCTATGTCAGTCGTGAATGAGAGCCTATCTGCACCCTGCCTAGCAGCAAAAATTGAATCCTTTCAGCGAGTGTCCTGATCGACCCTGAAGGTCGAGACTTTCTGTTGCTTTCGCACTCTGCTGTCGAAGCCCTGAGTTTATTTTGAAGGTCACTGTTTAGGTGCTGCTGCTTCTCTGTTGGGATAATAGCCTGGGAAGATGCCTGTCTCTTCCGTCCTAGTCTGGGAATCCTGTATCTTTCCTTCTCAGCTTTTGGTTCACTCACCACCTCCATGGAGCTGGTAGTTCTAGAGTCCCTGTGCATCATCCTCTGCTTGTACAAGGGTGACCTAGATCTTCCTTTCCTATTGATGAGCTGTTCATTCAGGGATTGCTCTTTTTCCAACTGTTGTTGGGTCTCCAGCAATGAGAGCCTATCTGCTCCCTGCCTAGCAGCAAAATTTGAATCCTGGCACCGAGCGTCCTGTCCGATCCTGAAGTTCGAAACTTTTTGTTGCTTTCGCTCTTCTTCTCTCGAAGCCCTGAGTTTATTCCGAAGGTCACTGGTCAGGAGCTGCTGCTTCCCTGCTGGGATAAGAGCCTGGGAAGATGTTCCCTCTTCCCTCTCCCTCTTCCGTCCTAGTCTGGGAATCTTGTATCTTTCCTTTTCAGCTTTTGGCTCAGTCACCACCTCCATGGAGATGGTAGTTGTAGAGTCCCTGTGCATCATCCTCTGCTTATATAAGGGTGACCTAGATCTTCCTTTCCTATTGATGAGCTGTTCATTCAGGGATTTCTCTTTTTCCAACTGTTGTTGGGTCTCCAGCAATGAGAGCCTATCTGCTCCCTGCCTAGCAGCAAAATTTGAATCCTGGCTTCGAGCGTCCTGCCTGATCCTGAAGTTCGAAACTTTTTGTTGCTTTCGCTCTTCTTCTCTCGAAGCCCTGAGTTTATTCCGAAGGTCAGTGGTCAGGTGCTGCTGCTTCCCTGCTGGGATAAGAGCCTGGGAAGATGTCTGTCTCTTCCGTCCTAGTCTGGGAATCTTGTATCTTTCCTTCTCAGCTTTTGGTTCACTCACCACCTCCATGGAGCTGGTAGTTGTAGAGTCCCTGTGCATCATCCTCTGCTTGTATAAGGGTGACCTAGATCTTCCTTTCCTATTGATGAGCTGTTCATTCAGGGATTTCTCTTTTTCCAACTGTTGTTGGGTCTCCAGCAGGTCATTGCAGGCCTGGACTCTCCGCCCTCGTTCATATTGAGCGTTGTCCCTCTCGTTGTTCAACAGGTCTTTCAGATGTCTGATCTCTTTTTGAAGGCCCTGGTACTCATTCCTGGTGTACCAATATGTTTCTCTCTCTCTCTTTTCAGAGGTCAACTTGAATCGTGACATGGTGGGACAACTTGCTCTTTCTTCCTGGGGTTGAATCAGTTGAATCAGCAGTAATCTTGCTGTTTGAGTTTGTCGTTGAGCAGATGCCTGATATTATTTATCAATAGGCTTTCTCTCTCAAAGCTGTGAGATGCTCAGAATGATCAAACGCTGGCTTATAGGCAATGATTAAGTCAAGAGCTGCATGACACATCAAAGACACATTGTCTTTAATCTTAGAGTATTCAATTCTTCTATGATCTTCTTTGCATTGTTTACATTCTAAATAAAAATCTGTGATTAAAATTTTAACATTAAAAGATGCTTCCCTTTTTTTTCTTTTCTGTTTGTCCCCTGGGGGGGGGGGGGGGGGGGATTTGTTCATATACGTCTATATGTATGAGATTTCCTGTTCAATTGTGAAAACCAATAAATAAAGTGAAAAAAAAGAAAAAAAAAGAAAAAAACTAAAAAAACTAACGTCAAGGTGCATTACCGCCATCTACTGTGACAACTGTACCTTCATGTAAGAGCCTGACTATGAGAGACAAGGTGCTACATTTGACAGGTGTCGTGTTTAACACCGTGTTCAAACCCCAACGCAGAGACAGAACACAGAGCACTACGCAGAATGGAAAGTTCAAGCTTCTTTATTGTACAATCAAAGATGACACGAGGTTGAGACGATGAAGCGGAGTGCGAATGATTTCACTCACAGGAATAATTTTCAGGATTTGCATATGAAATATAATTTTATATGCAAATATTGATGTAGTCTCTTAGTCTGGGTTTCAATATCTTGTTTCCTCAGTGCTGATACATTCTGGCATCCTTTCAGGTGTGCCTTCTATCTCTGAAGGATTCCTCCACCTCATTATATTTAGAAGGGACTTGCTGCCGACGTTTTGTTTCAGTGTAAACTGCAGACCTCTTTCGCTTGGCAGCCTCACGTCTGGGAGCCGAGTCTTCTTCTATGTCAGTCGTGAATGAGAGCCTATCTGCACCCTGCCTAGCAGCAAAAATTGAATCCTTTCAGCGAGTGTCCTGATCGACCCTGAAGGTCGAGACTTTCTGTTGCTTTCGCACTCTGCTGTCGAAGCCCTGAGTTTATTTTGAAGGTCACTGTTTAGGTGCTGCTGCTTCTCTGTTGGGATAATAGCCTGGGAAGATGCCTGTCTCTTCCGTCCTAGTCTGGGAATCCTGTATCTTTCCTTCTCAGCTTTTGGTTCACTCACCACCTCCATGGAGCTGGTAGTTCTAGAGTCCCTGTGCATCATCCTCTGCTTGTACAAGGGTGACCTAGATCTTCCTTTCCTATTGATGAGCTGTTCATTCAGGGATTGCTCTTTTTCCAACTGTTGTTGGGTCTCCAGCAATGAGAGCCTATCTGCTCCCTGCCTAGCAGCAAAATTTGAATCCTGGCACCGAGCGTCCTGTCCGATCCTGAAGTTCGAAACTTTTTGTTGCTTTCGCTCTTCTTCTCTCGAAGCCCTGAGTTTATTCCGAAGGTCACTGGTCAGGAGCTGCTGCTTCCCTGCTGGGATAAGAGCCTGGGAAGATGTTCCCTCTTCCCTCTCCCTCTTCCGTCCTAGTCTGGGAATCTTGTATCTTTCCTTTTCAGCTTTTGGCTCAGTCACCACCTCCATGGAGATGGTAGTTGTAGAGTCCCTGTGCATCATCCTCTGCTTATATAAGGGTGACCTAGATCTTCCTTTCCTATTGATGAGCTGTTCATTCAGGGATTTCTCTTTTTCCAACTGTTGTTGGGTCTCCAGCAATGAGAGCCTATCTGCTCCCTGCCTAGCAGCAAAATTTGAATCCTGGCTTCGAGCGTCCTGCCTGATCCTGAAGTTCGAAACTTTTTGTTGCTTTCGCTCTTCTTCTCTCGAAGCCCTGAGTTTATTCCGAAGGTCAGTGGTCAGGTGCTGCTGCTTCCCTGCTGGGATAAGAGCCTGGGAAGATGTCTGTCTCTTCCGTCCTAGTCTGGGAATCTTGTATCTTTCCTTCTCAGCTTTTGGTTCACTCACCACCTCCATGGAGCTGGTAGTTGTAGAGTCCCTGTGCATCATCCTCTGCTTGTATAAGGGTGACCTAGATCTTCCTTTCCTATTGATGAGCTGTTCATTCAGGGATTTCTCTTTTTCCAACTGTTGTTGGGTCTCCAGCAGGTCATTGCAGGCCTGGACTCTCCGCCCTCGTTCATATTGAGCGTTGTCCCTCTCGTTGTTCAACAGGTCTTTCAGATGTCTGATCTCTTTTTGAAGGCCCTGGTACTCATTCCTGGTGTACCAATATGTTTCTCTCTCTCTCTTTTCAGAGGTCAACTTGAATCGTGACATGGTGGGACAACTTGCTCTTTCTTCCTGGGGTTGAATCAGTTGAATCAGCAGTAATCTTGCTGTTTGAGTTTGTCGTTGAGCAGATGCCTGATATTATTTATCAATAGGCTTTCTCTCTCAAAGCTGTGAGATGCTCAGAATGATCAAACGCTGGCTTATAGGCAATGATTAAGTCAAGAGCTGCATGACACATCAAAGACACATTGTCTTTAATCTTAGAGTATTCAATTCTTCTATGATCTTCTTTGCATTGTTTACATTCTAAATAAAAATCTGTGATTAAAATTTTAACATTAAAAGATGCTTCCCTTTTTTTTCTTTTCTGTTTGTCCCCTGGGGGGGGGGGGGGGGGGGATTTGTTCATATACGTCTATATGTATGAGATTTCCTGTTCAATTGTGAAAACCAATAAATAAAGTGAAAAAAAAGAAAAAAAAAGAAAAAAGAAAGATGCTTACCTTTTAATATTGAAAACATGGTTAATTGATCCTAAAGTGATTGACAGGCCTAGCAAACATTACACACCGTTTTTATCAATGATCAATTGAAATGTTGATGTCACTCCTTGTTTTGCTGAGATCAGCTTCTTGTTCAGTGACTCTACAACAAGTGTGCTGCATAAAGAATACACATCCATATATTTACACCTGAGCACTGAGCTCTTAGTCAGGCCAAAGTGCAGATGATCTACAGTCAGCCCAGTATCTGAAGGCATCCTGTACATACAGAGATGAAGCACTAACTGCTAACTTTTAACTAACTGCTAACTTTTAAGCTTTCCCTCCGTTTATTTCATAATATGTATTTGATCATTAATATCAAATATTATATTTAGTTATATATCTTTACAGTACTGCTCAGCACCTCTAGAAATAATGCCATGAACAGTATGTATTTATCAGTCATGGAAAAAAACCTAAATTTGATTAAGAGACCACCAGCTCTCCTTTGCACACATTTTTAAAACACGTGTTCAGTGTTTGTGTCTCTTCAAATGTTCCCACTGACCCCATGATGATGAGATCATGGCTCTATGGGCCCAGATCATCTGATGGGGGACTCCATGTATTGATTTCGCCTGTGTGCTTGAGTGTGTGTATTGCCCACTCCCAACTGATACTACAAACATTCTGGCATCAAGTGTTCATTACATTACATTACATTTCATTTAGCTGACGCTTTCATCCAAAGCGACTTACAATAAGTGCATTCAACCCCGAGGGTACAGACCCAGAACAACAAGAATCAAGAAAGTACAGTTTCTTCAAAATAAAGCAAAACTACAGAGTGCTATAAGTAAGTGCCATTTAAGTGCTACTAAAAGTGTTAGTTTCAAAAGTTGTTAGTATATATATATTTTTTTTATTCAAGGTATAGTCGGAAGAGGTCAGTTTTTAGTTTTCGGCAGAAGATTTGTAAACTTTCTGATGTCCGGATGTCAATGGGGAGCTCATTCCACCATTTAGGAGCCAGGACAGCAAACAGTCGTGATTTTGATGAGTGTTTAGCTTGCAGTGAGGGAGCAACGAGTCGATTAGCCGAAGCAGAGCGGAGTGAACGAGCTGGGGTGTAACGTTCAACGATGCTCTGGATGTAGACTGGACCTCATCCATTCACAGCATAAAACTAGTGTTTTGAACCGGATGCAGGTAAACACTGGCAACCATTGAAGGGAGCGGAGGAGCGGAGTAGTGTGAGTGAATTTAGATTGGTTAAAAACCAGTCGAGCTGCTGCATTCTGGATGAGCTGCAAAGGTCGGATGTCAGTAGCAGGTAGACCTGCCAGGAGGGAGTTACAATAGCCTAGGCGGGAGATGACCAGAGCCTGGACAAGGACCTGCACCGCCTTCTGAGTGAGAAGGGGGCGTATTCTCCTGATGTTGTACAGCATGAATCTACAGGACCGTGTTGTTGCAGTAATGTTGGCAGTAAGGGAGAGTTGACTATCGAACGTCACACCCAGGTTCCTAGCAGTCTGAGTGGGGGTTAACACGGAGTTGTAAAAGTTAATAGTCAGGTCGTGGGTGGGAGAGTCTTTCCCTGGAAGGAAAAGTAGTTCAGTCTTGTCAAGGTTAATCTTCAGGTGGTGTGCAGACATCCACTGAGAGATGTCGGTCAGACAGGCAGAGATTCGTACTGCTACCTGTGTTTCTGATCGGGGAAAAGACAGGATTAGTTGGGTATCATCGGCATAACTATTGTAGGAAAACCCATGTGAGTGAATGACAGAGCCGAGAGAGTTGGTGTACAACGAGAAGAGGAGAGGACCCAGGACAGAACCTTGAGGGACACCAGTAGTGAGAGGACAAGGTTCAGACACAGATCCTCTCCAAGTTACCCTATAAGTGCGGTCATTGAGGTAGGTAGAGAGCAGGAAAAGAGCAGAGCCTGAGACAGCCAGGTCCTGAAGGGAGGAAATAAGGATCTGGTGGTTCACTGTGTCAAATGCAGCAGAGAGGTCTGCTGAGTGTTGTCAGTGAGTACCATACATTTGTTGTTAGAAAGAAAAAATATTCGCAAAAGTAACTTTCTCATTTCCTCCCATCTATAGTTCCAGCATCAAATACCAGAGTGGCCGCTGAACCTTTCCCCCCAGTCGCATACGAGGGGTCACGCATCGTTCTGAAATGCACTGTCACAAGGGGCTCCCACCTGTCCTACATCTGGTTTTTCAACAGGATAAAAAGTAACATCTTCAACCTCTCCTCTTTTCCATCTCACTGGTAATGAGCTGGTGATGGAGCAGGCAACTCCAGAGCATGCTGGCAACTACCCCTGCATTGCCTGGTCCATGGTTCAGGACAGCAGCAGGTTTTTAGGCAGCGCCGAGGTCAAGGTGACAGTCAAAGGTCCAAATCTACAGATATATAAAGGTTTTTTTTTTCTAATTATATTCAATAAAATGTCTATTTTCCAATGTTTAGGAGAAGGTTTCATGACCAAAATAATAATTATGTTCTGCCTTGGCGGAGGTATGCCCTCTTCTGAGGGTCATTGTAGTTCATGGTTTTAACCATGTTGGTCATTACAAATATTAATTTGGACTTATTTTGAATCTGCTTTATGACCAAATAGCTCCAAAATTCCCATCAGCCTCGATTGAGCTTAAATAGAAGTATGCTAACATGCTGAACCACATGGAATCTTTACACCAAAGTTATTGCATAAATTCTTTTACAATCATCTCTTTTCCAAAATCATGTAAATACAAAATACTGCCACAGCATGGCCCTCTTTTCAGAAGGGGACTTCTGTACAAAGGTGTTGAACCTGGCTGCAGGAATGTATTTCCCATTCAGGACGGAAGTTGGGTGAAACTCAGAGTCCATTTCATCCCAAAGGAGTTGTATGGAGTTGAGGTCAAGGCCCAGTGCAGCCAGTTAAATGAAAAAAACTTTTCTTCATGGACATGGATTTATGAGAGCAAAGCCATGATGAAACAGGAAAGGAACCTCTGTCAGTCTAAAATATCTGAAGCATTAAGAGAACGCTTCATTGGATATAAATGTTTTGCCCAAACATGTAAATAATAAGTATACAATCGCTGTTCACATACTTTTGGCCAAACAGTCATGATTAAAAGTAATTTTTTGGTAGTTTTTCCTGACTCTTGTTGAGGGTTAAGAACCGAGGATGTTGCACCTTGTTCAGCCCTTTGAAACAAATTGTGATTTGTGAATACAATAAAATTTGATTGATTCTCGTTTTTTGCCTCCACAGCTTATTTATCAAAGCCAAACATCTCCTTCTCCATCTTCAAAGAGGGAGACGGTTACCAAGGCAACATAACCTGCTGGTCAACCAGAGGGAGCCATCCGGTCAACTTTTCTCTCTCAGTAGATGACAAAGAGGTGGGATCCCTCACAGCCAACCAATCCCTCACTGTCTGGTTCCTCGTCGCCATGATACCCGGGATGGACATGGGTGTGGCGCGATGCTGGGTGAAAACTGAGACGCAGGAGTTATTGAGTGAACCTGTGACTCTGGAAGTAGGTATGAGCTACACAGACATGTGATGGTTCTGTCATTACCTTCCTCTAATTCCCCTCCTCCTCCTCCTCATGAATGTTTTTCTCTCCTTCACGTTTGCTCCCAGTCCCAGTTGGAGGTGACGTGACAGCGGAGGTGGAATATCTCTGCAGAGCCGACTCCAAGCTTGCCGCCGCCAGGCTGAGGTGTGTGGTCAGCAGAGGAAGCTTTCCCCAAATCTCCTGGCTCCTGAACGACTCAGTCCTTGCCTCCGCGACACATGTGGACGCCCAGTCTCAGGATGACCTGACTCACGTTGCCCTCGCCAACCGTGGACAGACACTCGTCCTCACTAAGCTCACCTCAGAGGAGTCTGGGTATTACCGCTGCAGGGTCAGGAACAGCTATGATGACTCCGGGCCCTGGGTGGAGAGTGGAGATGTGCTGGTCTGAGTCACAGGTAAAAAGATCATCACTCAAATGAAAGTAATAAGACTGTAGAGCATGGGTTTAGAAATCTAGATATATGTACTTAACAAATCTAGAAAATCTGTGTAAAAAACAACAAAAATGGTTGATTTTCAGTGCTTAAGAATTGAAAACAAAATTAAAATGCAGTTTGTAGTTGTACTGCATCTCAGAACCATATGTACATCAATATATTACGTTTATGACTTAAATGTACAGACATGCGGCTGACATGTTGAGAGAAAGTTAAAGTAACGGTGATCAATAACAATCATGGTTTGTGCTAATTGTTGGGGCGTGCTTAGGCCCGATTTAAGCTACTGGATAGACGTATGTGTTATAACTCTCCTAAGAAATTTTTTCTCAACCAGCGAACGTGGTAAAGTTGATTGTTATTGCAATTAATTGTTTTGGCTATTATGCCAATTTATTTTTCTCATTACAAAGTATTTGTTTTTCGCTCTTTTGTTTTATTTAATATTTTCATTATTAATTCTCCCCTTTAGGCCTTCTATTTGGGAAAATTAAAATCTCATCACACAAACTACATCTCCAACACCTCCTGAGAGTTTTTCTACCTAGGTCAACCGCTCTTCTACATCTCCCTTTAACACGCATGCACAGGGGAAAACTACTGGCAGTTTCTAGCCCCAAGCCGGTTTCAAGGTTCCCCTCATCACCTTTATATTATTTTAGACATATTTTTCTTAGTTTAGATATTTTTCACGATATTCAAGAGTAATCTGGAAATGTGTTGAAATATCTAAGTTAATTATATGTCCCTTCTCCTTCACAGAGGTTTTCATGAACCAGACAGAGATCATCACCATAGCGTTCTGCTGCTTCCTTCTTCTCATGTTGGCAGTTGGTGTGGCATGTGTTTACAGGATGTTCGACCACAACCAAGGTGTGTGTGTGTATGTGTGAAGGATAAATTCACTATACACCATTGCACTATATAATGCATTATTTAAAATATCCCTATATCTCCACCTCTGAACTTCTTTTTCAGCTCATGCCCACATTGCTGAGACAAAGTAAGCTTTATCCCTATGGACCTTAGAAAGTTGATTGTTTCTGTGATTAAAACCAACCCGATAAACCCTGTTTGTACCTTCTCATGTCAGTTCTGATCCACTTCTTCTGACTGCACCCTCGTCCCAGTCGGGAGACAGGCAGGCCGGGGTCTCCTCTGCAGACTGTGACTGTGTCCTGAGTCAGGTATACAGGCTGTCACGACAGCACATAACGTAATGATTTTAAATCATTGATGTGACTCTACTCAACGGGTCTAAGAATTTCATACTAAAGTGAAGATTTTAAAGTTATTTTATGTGTTTGGTTTCATATAAGCCATAACTGAAACCTTTTAATGTAATTGAGAGAACATTTACATTTAAACAGTTAAACATTTCTCACTATTTATCCCAATCTACTATTCTCCTGATTTTGTATGTATGGACCCATGATATAAAGCATTATTCTATTAAGACATTTTAAGAGCACCACAATTTTATTTTTACATTTTTTAGCTTTTAATGGAGCAACTCTTTCAATCCTCTCCATCAGAAGCTTTAAGATAAAAACTGCTTTTTCTTATGACAAACAGACCAGGTATTGATATAATGATATAATTATTTGTGTCTCCCTGTTTCAGACCATGGAGATCACAGTATGACACGGCATGAAGATCCTGCACCTCTCGAATCATCACATCCATCACTTTGTGCAAATATTTAATTTGAATATTGCAACTTGTTCTATGCATTCAGTACTTTTCCTGACTTGTAAAGTTACTTATAAGAGACTGGTGAAAAATTCAGTTAAAAACACACAGAGAGATTCTATTTTACAGCATAACCACTGAATACTGTCAAGTTTTTTGTATTCCAATAAAAGGTTTACTTCTAAATGTTGTTGTGTTTTTATAAAACCAGTGAAATAAAATGAATGCTTGACTACATCACTTCAAAACGAGTCAGGCTTAATATTCACATTGGTATGCATCTGCACCGGCGACAGCCAGCGGCATGAGGCATTATGTTTTATGGTTGTGTGTCTCATTCTTGTGAACATCATATCTCAAGACAGCCTTGAGGGAAATATTTCAAATTTGATACAATTGCTCATTTGCAATCAACGATGAACTGATTCGATTTTGGTTGGTTAAAGGTCACGTGACATCATGTTCTTGTGAACAGACACACCCATAGTGAATTTCATTACATCTGTGCCAAACATTCTCTTGGACTCAGGGATGACCTGAAATCAAAGATCAAGCTCTCTGCGACCTCAGAAAATAATTGTTTGCCCCGTGAACAGATCCTCTCAACGTCTCAAGAGATTCCTCTAAATCAGGGGTGTCAAAACTACGGCCCACGGGCCATCTGTGGCCTCCATCCATTTTAAATTGGCGCCCAACTCACCCCTGACCTGCCAGCTGTCCCTCAGAACGCCGCCACGCCCCCCGCCCTGAGCGACGTGATTGAGGCGCACTGTCAACAGTCCGCTCCAGGGCAAGGGGCCGTGGCGGCGTGAGTGGTCCAGACCTTCAAATTATTTTCTGTATGTGGCCCTCGGGATAAAAAGTTTGGACACCCCTGCTCTAATATGCATGCTGGTTTTATGTGTGTAGTAAATATGCACTCTTAATTTTTTAAACATGTGTTAATGTGTTAATGGAACAAGTTAAAGTCTTTCATGCATTCCATGACACTGATAAAGTTTGTATATATAAAAGAATAAAGTTTGTTTCTTGAAGAGCTACAAGTAAACTTTCTTTTGAGCAGCTGCGTCCTGACAGATCCATGAGAAGTGAACAGTTCGTCGCTTCACACCTTGTATTTATGAGTCCTGAATGTGTGACTTGTGATCAGATGTCACTTCCCACATTTATATGTATAATATCATACTTAATACTTTATGTAGTTGTTCTTACTCGTCAGATTTACAGATGGGTTTGATGACAATTATTGTGTGTTGGCACGAGCAAGAGAGAGAGACGAGTCCAGGGGCTGAAGGAATCTCGTGCAGCTGTTGAAGAAAGATTTGACCAATTTAGGAAAAGTATCGCTCATCATGTGGTGATCAGTGTTGATGTAGCCACAAACAAATCAATACATTGTAACTGAGAAGAGTAAAAATACATTTGATTCAAAGTGAAACTGTAGCAGGTCAGAGATGTCAACTGAGTGGGCGGTCCTTCATATATGTCCCAGGATGCATTTGTATCCACACAATGAAAATAATGTGGCCACATGCATTGAAGTAGAAGAATTCTGATGTGTTCAGACCTGAACTTGTGATTGAGTCACTCAGGAAGGATGTTCATACCAGGTCTGAACAGGTGCTCCACCTTGGAATTTCGCAGTCCTAGTTCAGTCGTCCCAGCTCAAATGACACATAATGTGCATTCACATAAATAATAGTAAAGCTAAAGGGCAAACCATATCTCAGCTTTGGCAGGAAGTTGGTGACAGAAGGCCTTGTTAGGGGGGTTTCTGACCACGGTGTCGTACTCTCCTAGCCTGGATGCCAGACGAACTTAGCCCCGCCCACAACATTTTTGGTCGGGCAGTTTGGTCTGGAGTCGCTCCATTGGGAAAAAATTATGGCCCGACCGGGCCAATCAGATTGTCAGGGCGGGCTTTATACGATGATTGACAGATGATCAACGGTGACGTAATCAACCACGTCATCAAAGTGCCTTTGGGTTGAATTCGTTTTCAACAAACATGCCTGCCGCTGGCGAGCTGAGATGTGTAGATGCTGCCATTGAGTCTGTTTTAGAAGACATCGACAGCGCATTCATTTTGAAAGAGGAACACAGAACGTGGAGGCGACGCCGAAGCACCGCGCTAATCCCTATCGCGCCGGCGCTTGGCTGTTCACAACGGACACTGAGGCGACGCTGAACCGCCGGGCAGCGCTAATAATATCACCCGTTGATCCAGTAGATCGCTGCACGGCTTTGTGCCAGTCACACCGGAGGCTGAAGCACCGCGCTGCGCCAAGACTGCCTCGCAGTGCTTCAGCCTCCGGTGTGACCGGCACAAAGTTTTAACATGGGAGTGGATGGGAGCCAGCTGTTATTTAAGGCTTGGCGCTGCGCTGAAGCGTCCGGTGTGAACCCGGCGTTAGTAAATAACTCACAATGCGTTGCTTAGCATACGTCACATACTACGTTGCTCTGATTGGTTGTAGGTCTATCCAATTGAGCGAAGAGGAATTTTACTTCCTGGTCAGTTGAAACACGCCCCATAATTTTTTCACAATGGAGCGACTCCAGACCGAACTGCCCGACCAAAAATGTTGTGGGCGGGGCTAAATTCGTCTGGCATCCAGGCTAGTACTCTCCTGCAGCACATGACAAACATTTTCATCGCTGTTGGCTAATGTAATCAGCTGTTGTGGGGGGGCTCTTAACTCGGCACCCCAGCCAATCTTCTGCATGCGACACTAACTTATAACTGTTCAATGTTTGGATGCACTTGTTTATACTTTGTTCAATTATGCATAGCAGGAGTTCTTCTTAAGATCCTCAGAGCCGTATTCCTCTATTTCACTACTTGGCCACACTCATCTTCTCTTCATTTGTCCTCTACTTCTTTGTTTAGGAAATTAACTATCTCTGTTCTTAACACTTTTGAAGTTTCAGGGGTTAACAACGTTGCAGCCGAATTCGATACATTGAAGTCAAACAAACAGAAGATGCCTCGATACTGCTCCTGTGGTGTCATCCATGTGTCTTAAACCCGAAATATCCAAAACAGCCTCAGTTACACCAGGTTCTTAGCCTCCTATACTTACTGCTGTCAAGAGTGCTCGCAAGACGAAATCAGCAATTAACTGCTGCAGTTACTAGGTCGAGGATATCAGAGGGAATTTAGGCTTAAAACAACTTTTTAAATGTCAGGGCCAAAAGGCACTTGGATGACACCACAGGAGCAATATGGGAACATTGTCAGGTTTTTTTTCTGTTGTTTTTTACGTCTGAATTAGTGGTTGCCATTTACTTTGGCTGCAACGCTGTCTACCAGTGAAAAAATCTTTTGTTCACTCAACACTCCAACCACCCCTCTATCGGCAAAGTGGTGAGTAGATAATGAGGGAATTTTCATTTTGGGTGAACTATCCATTTAATGCCACTGCGGACATCCTGCTTCAGTTGCTCGATCCGTTCCCAGTCTTCTGTTTCTGCTTCTTCTTTCGGTTTATTGGCAGATGGAAACCAACGTCAAGGTGCATTCAATACTATCTGTAGAGTGGACGAAGCCGACTATTCCATCTCAATGTTCTAAAAATCGACATAATAAAATGTTGTTCCTTAAGATCTAGCAAAGATCACCATTCCACATTAATCTTCTTCTTATTATCTCTTCTTCATTGGCAGGTGGAAACTAACGTCAAGGTGCATTACCGCCATCTACTGTGACAACTGTACCTTCATGTAAGAGCCTGACTATGAGAGACAAGGTGCTACATTTGACAGGTGTCGTGTTTAACACCGTGTTCAAACCCCAACGCAGAGACAGAACACAGAGCACTACGCAGAATGGAAAGTTCAAGCTTCTTTATTGTACAATCAAAGATGACACGAGGTTGAGACGATGAAGCGGAGTGCGAATGATTTCACTCACAGGAATAATTTTCAGGATTTGCATATGAAATATAATTTTATATGCAAATATTGACGTAGTCTCTTAGTCTGGGTTTCAATATCTTGTTTCCTCAGTGCTGATACATTCTGGCATCCTTTCAGGTGTGCCTTCTATCTCTGAAGGATTCCTCCACCTCATTATATTTAGAAGGGACTTGCTGCCGACGTTTTGTTTCAGTGTAAACTGCAGACCTCTTTCGCTTGGCAGCCTCACGTCTGGGAGCCGAGTCTTCTTCTATGTCAGTCGTGAATGAGAGCCTATCTGCACCCTGCCTAGCAGCAAAAATTGAATCCTTTCAGCGAGTGTCCTGATCGACCCTGAAGGTCGAGACTTTCTGTTGCTTTCGCACTCTGCTGTCGAAGCCCTGAGTTTATTTTGAAGGTCACTGTTTAGGTGCTGCTGCTTCTCTGTTGGGATAATAGCCTGGGAAGATGCCTGTCTCTTCCGTCCTAGTCTGGGAATCCTGTATCTTTCCTTCTCAGCTTTTGGTTCACTCACCACCTCCATGGAGCTGGTAGTTCTAGAGTCCCTGTGCATCATCCTCTGCTTGTACAAGGGTGACCTAGATCTTCCTTTCCTATTGATGAGCTGTTCATTCAGGGATTGCTCTTTTTCCAACTGTTGTTGGGTCTCCAGCAATGAGAGCCTATCTGCTCCCTGCCTAGCAGCAAAATTTGAATCCTGGCACCGAGCGTCCTGTCCGATCCTGAAGTTCGAAACTTTTTGTTGCTTTCGCTCTTCTTCTCTCGAAGCCCTGAGTTTATTCCGAAGGTCACTGGTCAGGAGCTGCTGCTTCCCTGCTGGGATAAGAGCCTGGGAAGATGTTCCCTCTTCCCTCTCCCTCTTCCGTCCTAGTCTGGGAATCTTGTATCTTTCCTTTTCAGCTTTTGGCTCAGTCACCACCTCCATGGAGATGGTAGTTGTAGAGTCCCTGTGCATCATCCTCTGCTTATATAAGGGTGACCTAGATCTTCCTTTCCTATTGATGAGCTGTTCATTCAGGGATTTCTCTTTTTCCAACTGTTGTTGGGTCTCCAGCAATGAGAGCCTATCTGCTCCCTGCCTAGCAGCAAAATTTGAATCCTGGCTTCGAGCGTCCTGCCTGATCCTGAAGTTCGAAACTTTTTGTTGCTTTCGCTCTTCTTCTCTCGAAGCCCTGAGTTTATTCCGAAGGTCAGTGGTCAGGTGCTGCTGCTTCCCTGCTGGGATAAGAGCCTGGGAAGATGTCTGTCTCTTCCGTCCTAGTCTGGGAATCTTGTATCTTTCCTTCTCAGCTTTTGGTTCACTCACCACCTCCATGGAGCTGGTAGTTGTAGAGTCCCTGTGCATCATCCTCTGCTTGTATAAGGGTGACCTAGATCTTCCTTTCCTATTGATGAGCTGTTCATTCAGGGATTTCTCTTTTTCCAACTGTTGTTGGGTCTCCAGCAGGTCATTGCAGGCCTGGACTCTCCGCCCTCGTTCATATTGAGCGTTGTCCCTCTCGTTGTTCAACAGGTCTTTCAGATGTCTGATCTCTTTTTGAAGGCCCTGGTACTCATTCCTGGTGTACCAATATGTTTCTCTCTCTCTCTTTTCAGAGGTCAACTTGAATCGTGACATGGTGGGACAACTTGCTCTTTCTTCCTGGGGTTGAATCAGTTGAATCAGCAGTAATCTTGCTGTTTGAGTTTGTCGTTGAGCAGATGCCTGATATTATTTATCAATAGGCTTTCTCTCTCAAAGCTGTGAGATGCTCAGAATGATCAAACGCTGGCTTATAGGCAATGATTAAGTCAAGAGCTGCATGACACATCAAAGACACATTGTCTTTAATCTTAGAGTATTCAATTCTTCTATGATCTTCTTTGCATTGTTTACATTCTAAATAAAAATCTGTGATTAAAATTTTAACATTAAAAGATGCTTCCCTTTTTTTTCTTTTCTGTTTGTCCCCTGGGGGGGGGGGGGGGGGATTTGTTCATATACGTCTATATGTATGAGATTTCCTGTTCAATTGTGAAAACCAATAAATAAAGTGAAAAAAAAGAAAAAAAAAGAAAAAAACTAAAAAAACTAACGTCAAGGTGCATTACCGCCATCTACTGTGACAACTGTACCTTCATGTAAGAGCCTGACTATGAGAGACAAGGTGCTACATTTGACAGGTGTCGTGTTTAACACCGTGTTCAAACCCCAACGCAGAGACAGAACACAGAGCACTACGCAGAATGGAAAGTTCAAGCTTCTTTATTGTACAATCAAAGATGACACGAGGTTGAGACGATGAAGCGGAGTGCGAATGATTTCACTCACAGGAATAATTTTCAGGATTTGCATATGAAATATAATTTTATATGCAAATATTGATGTAGTCTCTTAGTCTGGGTTTCAATATCTTGTTTCCTCAGTGCTGATACATTCTGGCATCCTTTCAGGTGTGCCTTCTATCTCTGAAGGATTCCTCCACCTCATTATATTTAGAAGGGACTTGCTGCCGACGTTTTGTTTCAGTGTAAACTGCAGACCTCTTTCGCTTGGCAGCCTCACGTCTGGGAGCCGAGTCTTCTTCTATGTCAGTCGTGAATGAGAGCCTATCTGCACCCTGCCTAGCAGCAAAAATTGAATCCTTTCAGCGAGTGTCCTGATCGACCCTGAAGGTCGAGACTTTCTGTTGCTTTCGCACTCTGCTGTCGAAGCCCTGAGTTTATTTTGAAGGTCACTGTTTAGGTGCTGCTGCTTCTCTGTTGGGATAATAGCCTGGGAAGATGCCTGTCTCTTCCGTCCTAGTCTGGGAATCCTGTATCTTTCCTTCTCAGCTTTTGGTTCACTCACCACCTCCATGGAGCTGGTAGTTCTAGAGTCCCTGTGCATCATCCTCTGCTTGTACAAGGGTGACCTAGATCTTCCTTTCCTATTGATGAGCTGTTCATTCAGGGATTGCTCTTTTTCCAACTGTTGTTGGGTCTCCAGCAATGAGAGCCTATCTGCTCCCTGCCTAGCAGCAAAATTTGAATCCTGGCACCGAGCGTCCTGTCCGATCCTGAAGTTCGAAACTTTTTGTTGCTTTCGCTCTTCTTCTCTCGAAGCCCTGAGTTTATTCCGAAGGTCACTGGTCAGGAGCTGCTGCTTCCCTGCTGGGATAAGAGCCTGGGAAGATGTTCCCTCTTCCCTCTCCCTCTTCCGTCCTAGTCTGGGAATCTTGTATCTTTCCTTTTCAGCTTTTGGCTCAGTCACCACCTCCATGGAGATGGTAGTTGTAGAGTCCCTGTGCATCATCCTCTGCTTATATAAGGGTGACCTAGATCTTCCTTTCCTATTGATGAGCTGTTCATTCAGGGATTTCTCTTTTTCCAACTGTTGTTGGGTCTCCAGCAATGAGAGCCTATCTGCTCCCTGCCTAGCAGCAAAATTTGAATCCTGGCTTCGAGCGTCCTGCCTGATCCTGAAGTTCGAAACTTTTTGTTGCTTTCGCTCTTCTTCTCTCGAAGCCCTGAGTTTATTCCGAAGGTCAGTGGTCAGGTGCTGCTGCTTCCCTGCTGGGATAAGAGCCTGGGAAGATGTCTGTCTCTTCCGTCCTAGTCTGGGAATCTTGTATCTTTCCTTCTCAGCTTTTGGTTCACTCACCACCTCCATGGAGCTGGTAGTTGTAGAGTCCCTGTGCATCATCCTCTGCTTGTATAAGGGTGACCTAGATCTTCCTTTCCTATTGATGAGCTGTTCATTCAGGGATTTCTCTTTTTCCAACTGTTGTTGGGTCTCCAGCAGGTCATTGCAGGCCTGGACTCTCCGCCCTCGTTCATATTGAGCGTTGTCCCTCTCGTTGTTCAACAGGTCTTTCAGATGTCTGATCTCTTTTTGAAGGCCCTGGTACTCATTCCTGGTGTACCAATATGTTTCTCTCTCTCTCTTTTCAGAGGTCAACTTGAATCGTGACATGGTGGGACAACTTGCTCTTTCTTCCTGGGGTTGAATCAGTTGAATCAGCAGTAATCTTGCTGTTTGAGTTTGTCGTTGAGCAGATGCCTGATATTATTTATCAATAGGCTTTCTCTCTCAAAGCTGTGAGATGCTCAGAATGATCAAACGCTGGCTTATAGGCAATGATTAAGTCAAGAGCTGCATGACACATCAAAGACACATTGTCTTTAATCTTAGAGTATTCAATTCTTCTATGATCTTCTTTGCATTGTTTACATTCTAAATAAAAATCTGTGATTAAAATTTTAACATTAAAAGATGCTTCCCTTTTTTTTCTTTTCTGTTTGTCCCCTGGGGGGGGGGGGGGGGGGATTTGTTCATATACGTCTATATGTATGAGATTTCCTGTTCAATTGTGAAAACCAATAAATAAAGTGAAAAAAAAGAAAAAAAAAGAAAAAAACTAAAAAAACTAACGTCAAGGTGCATTACCGCCATCTACTGTGACAACTGTACCTTCATGTAAGAGCCTGACTATGAGAGACAAGGTGCTACATTTGACAGGTGTCGTGTTTAACACCGTGTTCAAACCCCAACGCAGAGACAGAACACAGAGCACTACGCAGAATGGAAAGTTCAAGCTTCTTTATTGTACAATCAAAGATGACACGAGGTTGAGACGATGAAGCGGAGTGCGAATGATTTCACTCACAGGAATAATTTTCAGGATTTGCATATGAAATATAATTTTATATGCAAATATTGATGTAGTCTCTTAGTCTGGGTTTCAATATCTTGTTTCCTCAGTGCTGATACATTCTGGCATCCTTTCAGGTGTGCCTTCTATCTCTGAAGGATTCCTCCACCTCATTATATTTAGAAGGGACTTGCTGCCGACGTTTTGTTTCAGTGTAAACTGCAGACCTCTTTCGCTTGGCAGCCTCACGTCTGGGAGCCGAGTCTTCTTCTATGTCAGTCGTGAATGAGAGCCTATCTGCACCCTGCCTAGCAGCAAAAATTGAATCCTTTCAGCGAGTGTCCTGATCGACCCTGAAGGTCGAGACTTTCTGTTGCTTTCGCACTCTGCTGTCGAAGCCCTGAGTTTATTTTGAAGGTCACTGTTTAGGTGCTGCTGCTTCTCTGTTGGGATAATAGCCTGGGAAGATGCCTGTCTCTTCCGTCCTAGTCTGGGAATCCTGTATCTTTCCTTCTCAGCTTTTGGTTCACTCACCACCTCCATGGAGCTGGTAGTTCTAGAGTCCCTGTGCATCATCCTCTGCTTGTACAAGGGTGACCTAGATCTTCCTTTCCTATTGATGAGCTGTTCATTCAGGGATTGCTCTTTTTCCAACTGTTGTTGGGTCTCCAGCAATGAGAGCCTATCTGCTCCCTGCCTAGCAGCAAAATTTGAATCCTGGCACCGAGCGTCCTGTCCGATCCTGAAGTTCGAAACTTTTTGTTGCTTTCGCTCTTCTTCTCTCGAAGCCCTGAGTTTATTCCGAAGGTCACTGGTCAGGAGCTGCTGCTTCCCTGCTGGGATAAGAGCCTGGGAAGATGTTCCCTCTTCCCTCTCCCTCTTCCGTCCTAGTCTGGGAATCTTGTATCTTTCCTTTTCAGCTTTTGGCTCAGTCACCACCTCCATGGAGATGGTAGTTGTAGAGTCCCTGTGCATCATCCTCTGCTTATATAAGGGTGACCTAGATCTTCCTTTCCTATTGATGAGCTGTTCATTCAGGGATTTCTCTTTTTCCAACTGTTGTTGGGTCTCCAGCAATGAGAGCCTATCTGCTCCCTGCCTAGCAGCAAAATTTGAATCCTGGCTTCGAGCGTCCTGCCTGATCCTGAAGTTCGAAACTTTTTGTTGCTTTCGCTCTTCTTCTCTCGAAGCCCTGAGTTTATTCCGAAGGTCAGTGGTCAGGTGCTGCTGCTTCCCTGCTGGGATAAGAGCCTGGGAAGATGTCTGTCTCTTCCGTCCTAGTCTGGGAATCTTGTATCTTTCCTTCTCAGCTTTTGGTTCACTCACCACCTCCATGGAGCTGGTAGTTGTAGAGTCCCTGTGCATCATCCTCTGCTTGTATAAGGGTGACCTAGATCTTCCTTTCCTATTGATGAGCTGTTCATTCAGGGATTTCTCTTTTTCCAACTGTTGTTGGGTCTCCAGCAGGTCATTGCAGGCCTGGACTCTCCGCCCTCGTTCATATTGAGCGTTGTCCCTCTCGTTGTTCAACAGGTCTTTCAGATGTCTGATCTCTTTTTGAAGGCCCTGGTACTCATTCCTGGTGTACCAATATGTTTCTCTCTCTCTCTTTTCAGAGGTCAACTTGAATCGTGACATGGTGGGACAACTTGCTCTTTCTTCCTGGGGTTGAATCAGTTGAATCAGCAGTAATCTTGCTGTTTGAGTTTGTCGTTGAGCAGATGCCTGATATTATTTATCAATAGGCTTTCTCTCTCAAAGCTGTGAGATGCTCAGAATGATCAAACGCTGGCTTATAGGCAATGATTAAGTCAAGAGCTGCATGACACATCAAAGACACATTGTCTTTAATCTTAGAGTATTCAATTCTTCTATGATCTTCTTTGCATTGTTTACATTCTAAATAAAAATCTGTGATTAAAATTTTAACATTAAAAGATGCTTCCCTTTTTTTTCTTTTCTGTTTGTCCCCTGGGGGGGGGGGGGGGGGGGATTTGTTCATATACGTCTATATGTATGAGATTTCCTGTTCAATTGTGAAAACCAATAAATAAAGTGAAAAAAAAGAAAAAAAAAGAAAAAAGAAAGATGCTTACCTTTTAATATTGAAAACATGGTTAATTGATCCTAAAGTGATTGACAGGCCTAGCAAACATTACACACCGTTTTTATCAATGATCAATTGAAATGTTGATGTCACTCCTTGTTTTGCTGAGATCAGCTTCTTGTTCAGTGACTCTACAACAAGTGTGCTGCATAAAGAATACACATCCATATATTTACACCTGAGCACTGAGCTCTTAGTCAGGCCAAAGTGCAGATGATCTACAGTCAGCCCAGTATCTGAAGGCATCCTGTACATACAGAGATGAAGCACTAACTGCTAACTTTTAACTAACTGCTAACTTTTAAGCTTTCCCTCCGTTTATTTCATAATATGTATTTGATCATTAATATCAAATATTATATTTAGTTATATATCTTTACAGTACTGCTCAGCACCTCTAGAAATAATGCCATGAACAGTATGTATTTATCAGTCATGGAAAAAAACCTAAATTTGATTAAGAGACCACCAGCTCTCCTTTGCACACATTTTTAAAACACGTGTTCAGTGTTTGTGTCTCTTCAAATGTTCCCACTGACCCCATGATGATGAGATCATGGCTCTATGGGCCCAGATCATCTGATGGGGGACTCCATGTATTGATTTCGCCTGTGTGCTTGAGTGTGTGTATTGCCCACTCCCAACTGATACTACAAACATTCTGGCATCAAGTGTTCATTACATTACATTACATTTCATTTAGCTGACGCTTTCATCCAAAGCGACTTACAATAAGTGCATTCAACCCCGAGGGTACAGACCCAGAACAACAAGAATCAAGAAAGTACAGTTTCTTCAAAATAAAGCAAAACTACAGAGTGCTATAAGTAAGTGCCATTTAAGTGCTACTAAAAGTGTTAGTTTCAAAAGTTGTTAGTATATATATATTTTTTTTATTCAAGGTATAGTCGGAAGAGGTCAGTTTTTAGTTTTCGGCAGAAGATTTGTAAACTTTCTGATGTCCGGATGTCAATGGGGAGCTCATTCCACCATTTAGGAGCCAGGACAGCAAACAGTCGTGATTTTGATGAGTGTTTAGCTTGCAGTGAGGGAGCAACGAGTCGATTAGCCGAAGCAGAGCGGAGTGAACGAGCTGGGGTGTAACGTTCAACGATGCTCTGGATGTAGACTGGACCTCATCCATTCACAGCATAAAACTAGTGTTTTGAACCGGATGCAGGTAAACACTGGCAACCATTGAAGGGAGCGGAGGAGCGGAGTAGTGTGAGTGAATTTAGATTGGTTAAAAACCAGTCGAGCTGCTGCATTCTGGATGAGCTGCAAAGGTCGGATGTCAGTAGCAGGTAGACCTGCCAGGAGGGAGTTACAATAGCCTAGGCGGGAGATGACCAGAGCCTGGACAAGGACCTGCACCGCCTTCTGAGTGAGAAGGGGGCGTATTCTCCTGATGTTGTACAGCATGAATCTACAGGACCGTGTTGTTGCAGTAATGTTGGCAGTAAGGGAGAGTTGACTATCGAACGTCACACCCAGGTTCCTAGCAGTCTGAGTGGGGGTTAACACGGAGTTGTAAAAGTTAATAGTCAGGTCGTGGGTGGGAGAGTCTTTCCCTGGAAGGAAAAGTAGTTCAGTCTTGTCAAGGTTAATCTTCAGGTGGTGTGCAGACATCCACTGAGAGATGTCGGTCAGACAGGCAGAGATTCGTACTGCTACCTGTGTTTCTGATCGGGGAAAAGACAGGATTAGTTGGGTATCATCGGCATAACTATTGTAGGAAAACCCATGTGAGTGAATGACAGAGCCGAGAGAGTTGGTGTACAACGAGAAGAGGAGAGGACCCAGGACAGAACCTTGAGGGACACCAGTAGTGAGAGGACAAGGTTCAGACACAGATCCTCTCCAAGTTACCCTATAAGTGCGGTCATTGAGGTAGGTAGAGAGCAGGAAAAGAGCAGAGCCTGAGACAGCCAGGTCCTGAAGGGAGGAAATAAGGATCTGGTGGTTCACTGTGTCAAATGCAGCAGAGAGGTCTGCTGAGTGTTGTCAGTGAGTACCATACATTTGTTGTTAGAAAGAAAAAATATTCGCAAAAGTAACTTTCTCATTTCCTCCCATCTATAGTTCCAGCATCAAATACCAGAGTGGCCGCTGAACCTTTCCCCCCAGTCGCATACGAGGGGTCACGCATCGTTCTGAAATGCACTGTCACAAGGGGCTCCCACCTGTCCTACATCTGGTTTTTCAACAGGATAAAAAGTAACATCTTCAACCTCTCCTCTTTTCCATCTCACTGGTAATGAGCTGGTGATGGAGCAGGCAACTCCAGAGCATGCTGGCAACTACCCCTGCATTGCCTGGTCCATGGTTCAGGACAGCAGCAGGTTTTTAGGCAGCGCCGAGGTCAAGGTGACAGTCAAAGGTCCAAATCTACAGATATATAAAGGTTTTTTTTTTCTAATTATATTCAATAAAATGTCTATTTTCCAATGTTTAGGAGAAGGTTTCATGACCAAAATAATAATTATGTTCTGCCTTGGCGGAGGTATGCCCTCTTCTGAGGGTCATTGTAGTTCATGGTTTTAACCATGTTGGTCATTACAAATATTAATTTGGACTTATTTTGAATCTGCTTTATGACCAAATAGCTCCAAAATTCCCATCAGCCTCGATTGAGCTTAAATAGAAGTATGCTAACATGCTGAACCACATGGAATCTTTACACCAAAGTTATTGCATAAATTCTTTTACAATCATCTCTTTTCCAAAATCATGTAAATACCAAATACTGCCACAGCATGGCCCTCTTTTCAGAAGGGGACTTCTGTACAAAGGTGTTGAACCTGGCTGCAGGAATGTATTTCCCATTCAGGACGGAAGTTGGGTGAAACTCAGAGTCCATTTCATCCCAAAGGAGTTGTATGGAGTTGAGGTCAAGGCCCAGTGCAGCCAGTTAAATGAAAAAAACTTTTCTTCATGGACATGGATTTATGAGAGCAAAGCCATGATGAAACAGGAAAGGAACCTCTGTCAGTCTAAAATATCTGAAGCATTAAGAGAACGCTTCATTGGATATAAAGCGTTTTGCCCAAACATGTAAATAATAAGTATACAATCGCTGTTCACATACTTTTGGCCAAACAGTCATGATTAAAAGTAATTTTTTGGTAGTTTTTCCTGACTCTTGTTGAGGGTTAAGAACCGAGGATGTTGCACCTTGTTCAGCCCTTTGAAACAAATTGTGATTTGTGAATACAATAAAATTTGATTGATTCTCGTTTTTTGCCTCCACAGCTTATTTATCAAAGCCAAACATCTCCTTCTCCATCTTCAAAGAGGGAGACGGTTACCAAGGCAACATAACCTGCTGGTCAACCAGAGGGAGCCATCCGGTCAACTTTTCTCTCTCAGTAGATGACAAAGAGGTGGGATCCCTCACAGCCAACCAATCCCTCACTGTCTGGTTCCTCGTCGCCATGATACCCGGGATGGACATGGGTGTGGCGCGATGCTGGGTGAAAACTGAGACGCAGGAGTTATTGAGTGAACCTGTGACTCTGGAAGTAGGTATGAGCTACACAGACATGTGATGGTTCTGTCATTACCTTCCTCTAATTCCCCTCCTCCTCCTCCTCATGAATGTTTTTCTCTCCTTCACGTTTGCTCCCAGTCCCAGTTGGAGGTGACGTGACAGCGGAGGTGGAATATCTCTGCAGAGCCGACTCCAAGCTTGCCGCCGCCAGGCTGAGGTGTGTGGTCAGCAGAGGAAGCTTTCCCCAAATCTCCTGGCTCCTGAACGACTCAGTCCTTGCCTCCGCGACACATGTGGACGCCCAGTCTCAGGATGACCTGACTCACGTTGCCCTCGCCAACCGTGGACAGACACTCGTCCTCACTAAGCTCACCTCAGAGGAGTCTGGGTATTACCGCTGCAGGGTCAGGAACAGCTATGATGACTCCGGGCCCTGGGTGGAGAGTGGAGATGTGCTGGTCTGAGTCACAGGTAAAAAGATCATCACTCAAATGAAAGTAATAAGACTGTAGAGCATGGGTTTAGAAATCTAGATATATGTACTTAACAAATCTAGAAAATCTGTGTAAAAAACAACAAAAATGGTTGATTTTCAGTGCTTAAGAATTGAAAACAAAATTAAAATGCAGTTTGTAGTTGTACTGCATCTCAGAACCATATGTACATCAATATATTACGTTTATGACTTAAATGTACAGACATGCGGCTGACATGTTGAGAGAAAGTTAAAGTAACGGTGATCAATAACAATCATGGTTTGTGCTAATTGTTGGGGCGTGCTTAGGCCCGATTTAAGCTACTGGATAGACGTATGTGTTATAACTCTCCTAAGAAATTTTTTCTCAACCAGCGAACGTGGTAAAGTTGATTGTTATTGCAATTAATTGTTTTGGCTATTATGCCAATTTATTTTTCTCATTACAAAGTATTTGTTTTTCGCTCTTTTGTTTTATTTAATATTTTCATTATTAATTCTCCCCTTTAGGCCTTCTATTTGGGAAAATTAAAATCTCATCACACAAACTACATCTCCAACACCTCCTGAGAGTTTTTCTACCTAGGTCAACCGCTCTTCTACATCTCCCTTTAACACGCATGCACAGGGGAAAACTACTGGCAGTTTCTAGCCCCAAGCCGGTTTCAAGGTTCCCCTCATCACCTTTATATTATTTTAGACATATTTTTCTTAGTTTAGATATTTTTCACGATATTCAAGAGTAATCTGGAAATGTGTTGAAATATCTAAGTTAATTATATGTCCCTTCTCCTTCACAGAGGTTTTCATGAACCAGACAGAGATCATCACCATAGCGTTCTGCTGCTTCCTTCTTCTCATGTTGGCAGTTGGTGTGGCATGTGTTTACAGGATGTTCGACCACAACCAAGGTGTGTGTGTGTATGTGTGAAGGATAAATTCACTATACACCATTGCACTATATAATGCATTATTTAAAATATCCCTATATCTCCACCTCTGACTTCTTTTTCAGCTCATGCCCACATTGCTGAGACAAAGTAAGCTTTATCCCTATGGACCTTAGAAAGTTGATTGTTTCTGTGATTAAAACCAACCCGATAAACCCTGTTTGTACCTTCTCATGTCAGTTCTGATCCACTTCTTCTGACTGCACCCTCGTCCCAGTCGGGAGACAGGCAGGCCGGGGTCTCCTCTGCAGACTGTGACTGTGTCCTGAGTCAGGTATACAGGCTGTCACGACAGCACATAACGTAATGATTTTAAATCATTGATGTGACTCTACTCAACGGGTCTAAGAATTTCATACTAAAGTGAAGATTTTAAAGTTATTTTATGTGTTTGGTTTTCATATAAGCCATAACTGAAACCTTTTAATGTAATTGAGAGAACATTTACATTTAAACAGTTAAACATTTCTCACTATTTATCCCAATCTACTATTCTCCTGATTTTGTATGTATGGACCCATGATATAAAGCATTATTCTATTAAGACATTTTAAGAGCACCACAATTTTATTTTTACATTTTTTAGCTTTTAATGGAGCAACTCTTTCAATCCTCTCCATCAGAAGCTTTAAGATAAAAACTGCTTTTTCTTATGACAAACAGACCAGGTATTGATATAATGATATAATTATTTGTGTCTCCCTGTTTCAGACCATGGAGATCACAGTATGACACGGCATGAAGATCCTGCACCTCTCGAATCATCACATCCATCACTTTGTGCAAATATTTAATTTGAATATTGCAACTTGTTCTATGCATTCAGTACTTTTCCTGACTTGTAAAGTTACTTATAAGAGACTGGTGAAAAATTCAGTTAAAAACACACAGAGAGATTCTATTTTACAGCATAACCACTGAATACTGTCAAGTTTTTTGTATTCCAATAAAAGGTTTACTTCTAAATGTTGTTGTGTTTTTATAAAACCAGTGAAATAAAATGAATGCTTGACTACATCACTTCAAAACGAGTCAGGCTTAATATTCACATTGGTATGCATCTGCACCGGCGACAGCCAGCGGCATGAGGCATTATGTTTTATGGTTGTGTGTCTCATTCTTGTGAACATCATATCTCAAGACAGCCTTGAGGGAAATATTTCAAATTTGATACAATTGCTCATTTGCAATCAACGATGAACTGATTCGATTTTGGTTGGTTAAAGGTCACGTGACATCATGTTCTTGTGAACAGACACACCCATAGTGAATTTCATTACATCTGTGCCAAACATTCTCTTGGACTCAGGGATGACCTGAAATCAAAGATCAAGCTCTCTGCGACCTCAGAAAATAATTGTTTGCCCCGTGAACAGATCCTCTCAACGTCTCAAGAGATTCCTCTAAATCAGGGGTGTCAAAACTACGGCCCACGGGCCATCTGTGGCCTCCATCCATTTTAAATTGGCGCCCAACTCACCCCTGACCTGCCAGCTGTCCCTCAGAACGCCGCCACGCCCCCCGCCCTGAGCGACGTGATTGAGGCGCACTGTCAACAGTCCGCTCCAGGGCAAGGGGCCGTGGCGGCGTGAGTGGTCCAGACCTTCAAATTATTTTCTGTATGTGGCCCTCGGGATAAAAAGTTTGGACACCCCTGCTCTAATATGCATGCTGGTTTTATGTGTGTAGTAAATATGCACTCTTAATTTTTTAAACATGTGTTAATGTGTTAATGGAACAAGTTAAAGTCTTTCATGCATTCCATGACACTGATAAAGTTTGTATATATAAAAGAATAAAGTTTGTTTCTTGAAGAGCTACAAGTAAACTTTCTTTTGAGCAGCTGCGTCCTGACAGATCCATGAGAAGTGAACAGTTCGTCGCTTCACACCTTGTATTTATGAGTCCTGAATGTGTGACTTGTGATCAGATGTCACTTCCCACATTTATATGTATAATATCATACTTAATACTTTATGTAGTTGTTCTTACTCGTCAGATTTACAGATGGGTTTGATGACAATTATTGTGTGTTGGCACGAGCAAGAGAGAGAGACGAGTCCAGGGGCTGAAGGAATCTCGTGCAGCTGTTGAAGAAAGATTTGACCAATTTAGGAAAAGTATCGCTCATCATGTGGTGATCAGTGTTGATGTAGCCACAAACAAATCAATACATTGTAACTGAGAAGAGTAAAAATACATTTGATTCAAAGTGAAACTGTAGCAGGTCAGAGATGTCAACTGAGTGGGCGGTCCTTCATATATGTCCCAGGATGCATTTGTATCCACACAATGAAAATAATGTGGCCACATGCATTGAAGTAGAAGAATTCTGATGTGTTCAGACCTGAACTTGTGATTGAGTCACTCAGGAAGGATGTTCATACCAGGTCTGAACAGGTGCTCCACCTTGGAATTTCGCAGTCCTAGTTCAGTCGTCCCAGCTCAAATGACACATAATGTGCATTCACATAAATAATAGTAAAGCTAAAGGGCAAACCATATCTCAGCTTTGGCAGGAAGTTGGTGACAGAAGGCCTTGTTAGGGGGGTTTCTGACCACGGTGTCGTACTCTCCTAGCCTGGATGCCAGACGAACTTAGCCCCGCCCACAACATTTTTGGTCGGGCAGTTTGGTCTGGAGTCGCTCCATTGGGAAAAAATTATGGCCCGACCGGGCCAATCAGATTGTCAGGGCGGGCTTTATACGATGATTGACAGATGATCAACGGTGACGTAATCAACCACGTCATCAAAGTGCCTTTGGGTTGAATTCGTTTTCAACAAACATGCCTGCCGCTGGCGAGCTGAGATGTGTAGATGCTGCCATTGAGTCTGTTTTAGAAGACATCGACAGCGCATTCATTTTGAAAGAGGAACACAGAACGTGGAGGCGACGCCGAAGCACCGCGCTAATCCCTATCGCGCCGGCGCTTGGCTGTTCACAACGGACACTGAGGCGACGCTGAACCGCCGGGCAGCGCTAATAATATCACCCGTTGATCCAGTAGATCGCTGCACGGCTTTGTGCCAGTCACACCGGAGGCTGAAGCACCGCGCTGCGCCAAGACTGCCTCGCAGTGCTTCAGCCTCCGGTGTGACCGGCACAAAGTTTTAACATGGGAGTGGATGGGAGCCAGCTGTTATTTAAGGCTTGGCGCTGCGCTGAAGCGTCCGGTGTGAACCCGGCGTTAGTAAATAACTCACAATGCGTTGCTTAGCATACGTCACATACTACGTTGCTCTGATTGGTTGTAGGTCTATCCAATTGAGCGAAGAGGAATTTTACTTCCTGGTCAGTTGAAACACGCCCCATAATTTTTTCACAATGGAGCGACTCCAGACCGAACTGCCCGACCAAAAATGTTGTGGGCGGGGCTAAATTCGTCTGGCATCCAGGCTAGTACTCTCCTGCAGCACATGACAAACATTTTCATCGCTGTTGGCTAATGTAATCAGCTGTTGTGGGGGGGCTCTTAACTCGGCACCCCAGCCAATCTTCTGCATGCGACACTAACTTATAACTGTTCAATGTTTGGATGCACTTGTTTATACTTTGTTCAATTATGCATAGCAGGAGTTCTTCTTAAGATCCTCAGAGCCGTATTCCTCTATTTCACTACTTGGCCACACTCATCTTCTCTTCATTTGTCCTCTACTTCTTTGTTTAGGAAATTAACTATCTCTGTTCTTAACACTTTTGAAGTTTCAGGGGTTAACAACGTTGCAGCCGAATTCGATACATTGAAGTCAAACAAACAGAAGATGCCTCGATACTGCTCCTGTGGTGTCATCCATGTGTCTTAAACCCGAAATATCCAAAACAGCCTCAGTTACACCAGGTTCTTAGCCTCCTATACTTACTGCTGTCAAGAGTGCTCGCAAGACGAAATCAGCAATTAACTGCTGCAGTTACTAGGTCGAGGATATCAGAGGGAATTTAGGCTTAAAACAACTTTTTAAATGTCAGGGCCAAAAGGCACTTGGATGACACCACAGGAGCAATATGGGAACATTGTCAGGTTTTTTTTCTGTTGTTTTTTACGTCTGAATTAGTGGTTGCCATTTACTTTGGCTGCAACGCTGTCTACCAGTGAAAAAATCTTTTGTTCACTCAACACTCCAACCACCCCTCTATCGGCAAAGTGGTGAGTAGATAATGAGGGAATTTTCATTTTGGGTGAACTATCCATTTAATGCCACTGCGGACATCCTGCTTCAGTTGCTCGATCCGTTCCCAGTCTTCTGTTTCTGCTTCTTCTTTCGGTTTATTGGCAGATGGAAACCAACGTCAAGGTGCATTCAATACTATCTGTAGAGTGGACGAAGCCGACTATTCCATCTCAATGTTCTAAAAATCGACATAATAAAATGTTGTTCCTTAAGATCTAGCAAAGATCACCATTCCACATTAATCTTCTTCTTATTATCTCTTCTTCATTGGCAGGTGGAAACTAACGTCAAGGTGCATTACCGCCATCTACTGTGACAACTGTACCTTCATGTAAGAGCCTGACTATGAGAGACAAGGTGCTACATTTGACAGGTGTCGTGTTTAACACCGTGTTCAAACCCCAACGCAGAGACAGAACACAGAGCACTACGCAGAATGGAAAGTTCAAGCTTCTTTATTGTACAATCAAAGATGACACGAGGTTGAGACGATGAAGCGGAGTGCGAATGATTTCACTCACAGGAATAATTTTCAGGATTTGCATATGAAATATAATTTTATATGCAAATATTGACGTAGTCTCTTAGTCTGGGTTTCAATATCTTGTTTCCTCAGTGCTGATACATTCTGGCATCCTTTCAGGTGTGCCTTCTATCTCTGAAGGATTCCTCCACCTCATTATATTTAGAAGGGACTTGCTGCCGACGTTTTGTTTCAGTGTAAACTGCAGACCTCTTTCGCTTGGCAGCCTCACGTCTGGGAGCCGAGTCTTCTTCTATGTCAGTCGTGAATGAGAGCCTATCTGCACCCTGCCTAGCAGCAAAAATTGAATCCTTTCAGCGAGTGTCCTGATCGACCCTGAAGGTCGAGACTTTCTGTTGCTTTCGCACTCTGCTGTCGAAGCCCTGAGTTTATTTTGAAGGTCACTGTTTAGGTGCTGCTGCTTCTCTGTTGGGATAATAGCCTGGGAAGATGCCTGTCTCTTCCGTCCTAGTCTGGGAATCCTGTATCTTTCCTTCTCAGCTTTTGGTTCACTCACCACCTCCATGGAGCTGGTAGTTCTAGAGTCCCTGTGCATCATCCTCTGCTTGTACAAGGGTGACCTAGATCTTCCTTTCCTATTGATGAGCTGTTCATTCAGGGATTGCTCTTTTTCCAACTGTTGTTGGGTCTCCAGCAATGAGAGCCTATCTGCTCCCTGCCTAGCAGCAAAATTTGAATCCTGGCACCGAGCGTCCTGTCCGATCCTGAAGTTCGAAACTTTTTGTTGCTTTCGCTCTTCTTCTCTCGAAGCCCTGAGTTTATTCCGAAGGTCACTGGTCAGGAGCTGCTGCTTCCCTGCTGGGATAAGAGCCTGGGAAGATGTTCCCTCTTCCCTCTCCCTCTTCCGTCCTAGTCTGGGAATCTTGTATCTTTCCTTCTCAGCTTTTGGCTCAGTCACCACCTCCATGGAGATGGTAGTTGTAGAGTCCCTGTGCATCATCCTCTGCTTGTATAAGGGTGACCTAGATCTTCCTTTCCTATTGATGAGCTGTTCATTCAGGGATTTCTCTTTTTCCAACTGTTGTTGGGTCTCCAGCAATGAGAGCCTATCTGCTCCCTGCCTAGCAGCAAAATTTGAATCCTGGCTTCGAGCGTCCTGCCTGATCCTGAAGTTCGAAACTTTTTGTTGCTTTCGCTCTTCTTCTCTCGAAGCCCTGAGTTTATTCCGAAGGTCAGTGGTCAGGTGCTGCTGCTTCCCTGCTGGGATAAGAGCCTGGGAAGATGTCTGTCTCTTCCGTCCTAGTCTGGGAATCTTGTATCTTTCCTTCTCAGCTTTTGGTTCACTCACCACCTCCATGGAGCTGGTAGTTGTAGAGTCCCTGTGCATCATCCTCTGCTTGTATAAGGGTGACCTAGATCTTCCTTTCCTATTGATGAGCTGTTCATTCAGGGATTTCTCTTTTTCCAACTGTTGTTGGGTCTCCAGCAGGTCATTGCAGGCCTGGACTCTCCGCCCTCGTTCATATTGAGCGTTGTCCCTCTCGTTGTTCAACAGGTCTTTCAGATGTCTGATCTCTTTTTGAAGGCCCTGGTACTCATTCCTGGTGTACCAATATGTTTCTCTCTCTCTCTTTTCAGAGGTCAACTTGAATCGTGACATGGTGGGACAACTTGCTCTTTCTTCCTGGGGTTGAATCAGTTGAATCAGCAGTAATCTTGCTGTTTGAGTTTGTCGTTGAGCAGATGCCTGATATTATTTATCAATAGGCTTTCTCTCTCAAAGCTGTGAGATGCTCAGAATGATCAAACGCTGGCTTATAGGCAATGATTAAGTCAAGAGCTGCATGACACATCAAAGACACATTGTCTTTAATCTTAGAGTATTCAATTCTTCTATGATCTTCTTTGCATTGTTTACATTCTAAATAAAAATCTGTGATTAAAATTTTAACATTAAAAGATGCTTCCCTTTTTTTTCTTTTCTGTTTGTCCCCTGGGGGGGGGGGGGGAGAATTTGTTCATATACGTCTGTATGTATGAGATTTCATGTTCAATTGTGAAAACCAATAAATAAAGTGAAAAAAAAAGAAAAAAAAAGAAAAAGAAAGATGCTTACCTTTTAATATTGAAAACATGGTTAATTGATCCTAAAGTGATTGACAGGCCTAGCAAACATTACACACCGTTTTTATCAATGATCAGTTGAAATGTTGATGTCACTCCTTGTTTTGCTGAGATCAGCTTCTTGTTCAGTGACTCTACAACAAGTGTGCTGCATAAAGAATACACATCCATATATTTACACCTGAGCACTGAGCTCTTAGTCAGGCCAAAGTGCAGATGATCTACAGTCAGCCCAGTATCTGAAGGCATCCTGTACATACAGAGATGAAGCACTAACTGCTAACTTTTAACTAACTGCTAACTTTTAAGCTTTCCCTCCGTTTATTTCATAATATGTATTTGATCATTAATATCAAATATTATATTTAGTTATATATCTTTACAGTACTGCTCAGCACCTCTAGAAATAATGCCATGAACAGTATGTATTTATCAGTCATGGAAAAAAACCTAAATTTGATTAAGAGACCACCAGCTCTCCTTTGCACACATTTTTAAAACACGTGTTCAGTGTTTGTGTCTCTTCAAATGTTCCCACTGACCCCATGATGATGAGATCATGGCTCTATGGGCCCAGATCATCTGATGGGGGACTCCATGTATTGATTTCGCCTGTGTGTTTGAGTGTGTGTATTGCCCACTCCCAACTGATACTACAAACATTCTGGCATCAAGTGTTCATTACATTACATTACATTTCATTTAGCTGACGCTTTCATCCAAAGCGACTTACAATAAGTGCATTCAACCCCGAGGGTACAGACCCAGAACAACAAGAATCAAGAAAGTACAGTTTCTTCAAAATAAAGCAAAACTACAGAGTGCTATAAGTAAGTGCCATTTAAGTGCTACTAAAAGTGTTAGTTTCAAAAGTTGTTAGTATATATATATTTTTTTTATTCAAGGTATAGTCGGAAGAGGTCAGTTTTTAGTTTTCGGCAGAAGATTTGTAAACTTTCTGATGTCCGGATGTCAATGGGGAGCTCATTCCACCATTTAGGAGCCAGGACAGCAAACAGTCGTGATTTTGATGAGTGTTTAGCTTGCAGTGAGGGAGCAACGAGTCGATTAGCCGAAGCAGAGCGGAGTGAACGAGCTGGGGTGTAACGTTCAACGATGCTCTGGATGTAGACTGGACCTCATCCATTCACAGCATAAAACTAGTGTTTTGAACCGGATGCAGGTAAACACTGGCAACCATTGAAGGGAGCGGAGGAGCGGAGTAGTGTGAGTGAATTTAGATTGGTTAAAAACCAGTCGAGCTGCTGCATTCTGGATGAGCTGCAAAGGTCGGATGTCAGTAGCAGGTAGACCTGCCAGGAGGGAGTTACAATAGCCTAGGCGGGAGATGACCAGAGCCTGGACAAGGACCTGCACCGCCTTCTGAGTGAGAAGGGGGCGTATTCTCCTGATGTTGTACAGCATGAATCTACAGGACCGTGTTGTTGCAGTAATGTTGGCAGTAAGGGAGAGTTGACTATCGAACGTCACACCCAGGTTCCTAGCAGTCTGAGTGGGGGTTAACACGGAGTTGTAAAAGTTAATAGTCAGGTCGTGGGTGGGAGAGTCTTTCCCTGGAAGGAAAAGTAGTTCAGTCTTGTCAAGGTTAATCTTCAGGTGGTGTGCAGACATCCACTGAGAGATGTCGGTCAGACAGGCAGAGATTCGTACTGCTACCTGTGTTTCTGATCGGGGAAAAGACAGGATTAGTTGGGTGTCATCGGCATAACTATTGTAGGAAAACCCATGTGAGTGAATGACAGAGCCGAGAGAGTTGGTGTACAACGAGAAGAGGAGAGGACCCAGGACAGAACCTTGAGGGACAACAGTAGTGAGAGGACAAGGTTCAGACACAGATCCTCTCCAAGTTACCCTATAAGTGCGGTCATTGAGGTAGGTAGAGAGCAGGAAAAGAGCAGAGCCTGAGACAGCCAGGTTCTGAAGGGAGGAAATAAGGATCTGGTGGTTCACTGTGTCAAATGCAGCAGAGAGGTCTAGAAGGATAAGGACAGTCATCATAAGGCAACGGCTGAAGGAAGCACAGGAGTCAGCAACATCATCACGCTGAGTGTTGTCAGTGAGTACCATACATTTGTTGTTTGAAAGAAAAAATATTCGCAAAAGTAACTTTCTCATTTCCTCCCATCTATAGTTCCAGCATCAAATACCAGAGTGGCCGCTGAACCTTTCCCCCCAGTCGCATACGAGGGGTCACGCATCGTTCTGAAATGCACTGTCACAAGGGGCTCCCACCTGTCCTACATCTGGTTTTTCAACAGGATAAAAAGTAACATCTTCAACCTCTCCTCTTTTCCATCTCACTGGTAATGAGCTGGTGATGGAGCAGGCAACTCCAGAGCATGCTGGCAACTACCCCTGCATTGCCTGGTCCATGGTTCAGGACAGCAGCAGGTTTTTAGGCAGCGCCGAGGTCAAGGTGACAGTCAAAGGTACAAATCTACAGATATATAAAGGTTTTTTTTTTCTAATTATATTCAATAAAATGTCTATTTTCCAATGTTTAGGAGAAGGTTTCATGACCAAAATAATAATTATGTTCTGCCTTGGCGGAGGTTTGCCCTCTTCTGAGGGTCATTGTAGTTCATGGTTTTAACCATGTTGGTCATTACAAATATTAATTTGGACTTATTTAGAATCTGCTTTATGACCAAATAGCTCCAAAATTCCCATCAGCCTCGATTGAGCTTAAATAGAAGTATGCTAACATGCTGAACCACATGGAATCTTTACACCAAAGTTATTGCATAAATTCTTTTACAATCATCTCTTTTCCAAAATCATGTAAATACAAAATACTGCCACAGCATGGCCCTCTTTTCAGAAGGGGACTTCTGTACAAAGGTGTTGAACCTGGCTGCAGGAATGTATTTCCCATTCAGGACGGAAGTTGGGTGAAACTCAGAGTCCATTTCATCCCAAAGGAGTTGTATGGAGTTGAGGTCAAGGCCCAGTGCAGCCAGTTAAATGAAAAAAACTTTTCTTCATGGACATGGATTTATGAGAGCAAAGCCATGATGAAACAGGAAATGAACCTCTGTCAGTCTAAAATATCTGAAGCATTAAGAGAACGCTTCATTGGATATAAAGCGTTTTGCCCAAACATGTAAATAATAAGTATACAATCGCTGTTCACATACTTTTGGCCAAACAGTCATGATTAAAAGTAATTTTTTGGTAGTTTTTCCTGACTCTTGTTGAGGGTTAAGAACCGAGGATGTTGCACCTTGTTCAGCCCTTTGAAACAAATTGTGATTTGTGAATACAATAAAATTTGATTGATTCTCGTTTTTTGCCTCCACAGCTTATGTATCAAAGCCAAACATCTCCTTCTCCATCTTCAAAGAGGGAGACGGTTACCAAGGCAACATAACCTGCTGGTCAACCAGAGGGAGCCATCCGGTCAACTTTTCTCTCTCAGTAGATGACAAAGAGGTGGGATCCCTCACAGCCAACCAATCCCTCACTGTCTGGTTCCTCGTCGCCATGATACCCGGGATGGACATGGGTGTGGCGCGATGCTGGGTGAAAACTGAGACGCAGGAGTTATTGAGTGAACCTGTGACTCTGGAAGTGGGTATGAGCTACACAGACATGTGATGGTTCTGTCATTACCTTCCTCTAATTCCCCTCCTCCTCCTCCTCATGAATGTTTTTCTCTCCTTCACGTTTGCTCCCAGTCCCAGTTGGAGGTGACGTGACAGCGGAGGTGGAATATCTCTACAGAGCCGACTCCAAGCTTGCCGCCGCCAGGCTGAGGTGTGTGGTCAGCAGAGGAAGCTTTCCCCAAATCTCCTGGCTCCTGAACGACTCAGTCCTTGCCTCCGCGACACATGTGGACGCCCAGTCTCAGGATGACCTGACTCACGTTGCCCTCGCCAACCGTGGACAGACACTCGTCCTCACTAAGCTCACCTCAGAGGAGTCTGGGTATTACCGCTGCAGGGTCAGGAACAGCTATGATGACTCCGGGCCCTGGGTGGAGAGTGGAGATGTGCTGGTCTGAGTCACAGGTAAAAAGATCATCACTCAAATGAAAGTAATAAGACTGTAGAGCATGGGTTTTCAACTGGGACCACCATTCTGACTAGAAAGTAATCCGCGGCCCACTGATGTGCCTACGCGCGCGTGCCTACGTGTGTGTGTGTGTGTGTGTGTGTGTGTGTGTGTGTGTGTGTGTGTGTGTGTGTGCGTGCATGCATGTGGATAGAAGGAAGTTTTAACATTCAGTTTTCCATGTTGGTTTTATTTAAAAACCTCAAACAAATCTAGATATATGTACTTAACAAATCTAGAAAATCTGTGTAAAAAACAACAAAAATGGTTGATTTTCAGTGCTTAAGAATTGAAAACAAAATTAAAATGCAGTTTGTAGTTGTACTGCATCTCAGAACCATATGTACATCAATATATTACGTTTATGACTTAAATGTACAGACATGCGGCTGACATGTTGAGAGAAAGTTAAAGTAACGGTGATCAATAACAATCATGGTTTGTGCTAATTGTTGGGGCGTGCTTAGGCCCGATTTAAGCTACTGGATAGACGTATGTGTTATAACTCTCCTAAGAAATTGTTTCTCAACCAGCGAACGTGGTAAAGTTGATTGTTATTGCAATTAATTGTTTTGGCTATTATGCCAATTTATTTTTCTCATTACAAAGTATTTGTTTTTCGCTCTTTTGTTTTATTTAATATTTTCATTATTAATTCTCCCCTTTAGGCCTTCTATTTGGGAAAATTAAAATCTCATCACACAAACTACGTCTCCAACACCTCCTGAGAGTTTTTCTACCTAGGTCAACCGCTCTTCTACATCTCCCTTTAACACGCATGCACAGGGGAAAACTACTGGCAGTTTCTAGCCCCAAGCCGGTTTCAAGGTTCCCCTCATCACCTTTATATTATTTTAGACATATTTTTCTTAGTTTAGATATTTTTCACGATATTCAAGAGTAATCTGGAAATGTGTTGAAATATCTAAGTTAATTTCGCGGACCTCCTGCAATGCTGTCGCGGAACGCCAGGGGGCCGCGGACCCCTGGTTGAAAACCTCTGCTGTAGAGCATTATATACCACACACACGAGGGAAGCATCGGTTTTTTCATTTAGCTCTTGACAAGATGGCAAAAGAGGATATTACCCCAAATGTCAAACTGTTCCTATAATGCGTGTCTTTTCTTAAATACCTTCTGAGTGGGGGGCCTCTGCACTATCATGTATTTGTTACTTTCAATCAGACAGGATCCTTTACTCCATGCCTCGAGCTACATCTTCCACTGAAACACCACCAAGTAAACAGCACATGTTGTATATTTAAATGACTCCCATGCTGACACAACAGTAAGTCATGGCTCACTGTATATGTCCCTTCTCCTTCACAGAGGTTTTCATGAACCAGACAGAGATCATCACCATAGCGTTCTGCTGCTTCCTTCTTCTCATGTTGGCAGTTGGTGTGGCATGTGTTTACAGGATGTTCGACCACAACCAAGGTGTGTGTGTGTATGTGTGAAGGATAAATTCACTATACACCATTGCACTATATAATGCATTATTTAAAATATCCCTATATCTCCACCTCTGACTTCTTTTTCAGCTCATGCCCACATTGCTGAGACAAAGTAAGCTTTATCCCTATGGACCTTAGAAAGTTGATTGTTTCTGTGATTAAAACCAACCCGATAAACCCTGTTTGTACCTTCTCATGTCAGTTCTGATCCACTTCTTCTGACTGCACCCTCGTCCCAGTCGGGAGACAGGCAGGCCGGGGTCTCCTCTGCAGACTGTGACTGTGTCCTGAGTCAGGTATACAGGCTGTCACGACAGCACATAACGTAATGATTTTAAATCATTGATGTGACTCTACTCAACGGGTCTAAGAATTTCATACTAAAGTGAAGATTTTAAAGTTATTTTATGTGTTTGGTTTTCATATAAGCCATAACTGAAACCTTTTAATGTAATTGAGAGAACATTTACATTTAAACAGTTAAACATTTCTCACTATTTATCCCAATCTACTATTCTCCTGATTTTGTATGTATGGACCCATGATATAAAGCATTATTCTATTAAGACATTTTAAGAGCACCACAATTTTATTTTTACATTTTTTAGCTTTTAATGGAGCAACTCTTTCAATCCTCTCCATCAGAAGCTTTAAGATAAAAACTGCTTTTTCTTATGACAAACAGACCAGGTATTGATATAATGATATAATTATTTGTGTCTCCCTGTTTCAGACCATGGAGATCACAGTATGACACGGCATGAAGATCCTGCACCTCTCGAATCATCACATCCATCACTTTGTGCAAATATTTAATTTGAATATTGCAACTTGTTCTATGCATTCAGTACTTTTCCTGACTTGTAAAGTTACTTATAAGAGACTGGTGAAAAATTCAGTTAAAAACACACAGAGAGATTCTATTTTACAGCATAACCACTGAATACTGTCAAGTTTTTTGTATTCCAATAAAGGGTTTACTTCTAAATGTTGTTGTGTTTTTATAAAACCAGTGAAATAAAATGAATGCTTGACTACATCACTTCAAAACGAGTCAGGCTTAATATTCACATTGGTATGCATCTGCACCGGCGACAGCCAGCGGCATGAGGCATTATGTTTTATGGTTGTGTGTCTCATTCTTGTGAACATCATATCTCAAGACAGCCTTGAGGGAAATATTTCAAATTTGATACAATTGCTCATTTGCAATCAACGATGAACTGATTCGATTTTGGTTGGTTAAAGGTCACGTGACATCATGTTCTTGTGAACAGACACACCCATAGTGAATTTCATTACATCTGTGCCAAACATTCTCTTGGACTCAGGGATGACCTGAAATCAAAGATCAAGCTCTCTGCGACCTCAGAAAATAATTGTTTGCCCCGTGAACAGATCCTCTCAACGTCTCAAGAGATTCCTCTAAATCAGGGGTGTCAAAACTACGGCCCACGGGCCATCTGTGGCCCGCCATCCATTTTAAATTGGCGCCCAACTCACCCCTGACCTGCCAGCTGTCCCTCAGAACGCCGCCACGCCCCCCGCCCTGAGCGACGTGATTGAGGCGCACTGTCAACAGTCCGCTCCAGGGCAAGGGGCCGTGGCGGCGTGAGTGGTCCAGACCTTCAAATTATTTTCTGTATGTGGCCCTCGGGATAAAAAGTTTGGACACCCCTGCTCTAATATGCATGCTGGTTTTATGTGTGTAGTAAATATGCACTCTTAATTTTTTAAACATGTGTTAATGTGTTAATGGAACAAGTTAAAGTCTTTCATGCATTCCATGACACTGATAAAGTTTGTATATATAAAAGAATAAAGTTTGTTTCTTGAAGAGCTACAAGTAAACTTTCTTTTGAGCAGCTGCGTCCTGACAGATCCATGAGAAGTGAACAGTTCGTCGCTTCACACCTTGTATTTATGAGTCCTGAATGTGTGACTTGTGATCAGATGTCACTTCCCACATTTATATGTATAATATCATACTTAATACTTTATGTAGTTGTTCTTACTCGTCAGATTTACAGATGGGTTTGATGACAATTATTGTGTGTTGGCACGAGCAAGAGAGAGAGACGAGTCCAGGGGCTGAAGGAATCTCGTGCAGCTGTTGAAGAAAGATTTGACCAATTTAGGAAAAGTATCGCTCATCATGTGGTGATCAGTGTTGATGTAGCCACAAACAAATCAATACATTGTAACTGAGAAGAGTAAAAATACATTTGATTCAAAGTGAAACTGTAGCAGGTCAGAGATGTCAACTGAGTGGGCGGTCCTTCATATATGTCCCAGGATGCATTTGTATCCACACAATGAAAATAATGTGGCCACATGCATTGAAGTAGAAGAATTTTGATGTGTTCAGACCTGAACTTGTGATTGAGTCACTCAGGAAGGATGTTCATACCAGGTCTGAACAGGTGCTCGACCTTGGAATTTCGCAGTCCTAGTTCAGTCGTCCCAGCTCAAATGACACATAATGTGCATTCACATAAATAATAGTAAAGCTAAAGGGCAAACCATATCTCAGCTTTGGCAGGAAGTTGGTGACAGAAGGCCTTGTTAGGGGGGTTTCTGACCACGGTGTCGTACTCTCCTAGCCTGGATGCCAGACGAACTTAGCCCCGCCCACAACATTTTTGGTCGGGCAGTTTGGTCTGGAGTCGCTCCATTGGGAAAAAATTATGGCCCGACCGGGCCAATCAGATTGTCAGGGCGGGCTTTATACGATGATTGACAGATGATCAACGGTGACGTAATCAACCACGTCATCAAAGTGCCTTTGGGTTGAATTCGTTTTCAACAAACATGCCTGCCGCTGGCGAGCTGAGATGTGTAGATGCTGCCATTGAGTCTGTTTTAGAAGACATCGACAGCGCATTCATTTTGAAAGAGGAACACAGAACGTGGAGGCGACGCCGAAGCACTGCGCTAATCCCTATCGCGCCGGCGCTTGGCTGTTCACAACGGACACTGAGGCGACGCTGAACCGCCAGGCAGCGCTAATAATATCACCCGTTGATCCAGTAGATCGCTGCACGGCTTTGTGCCAGTCACACCGGAGGCTGAAGCACCGCGCTGCGCCAAGACTGCCTCGCGGTGCTTCAGCCTCCGGTGTGACCGGCACAAAGTTTTAACATGGGAGTGGATGGGAGCCAGCTGTTATTTAAGGCTTGGCGCTGCGCTGAAGCGTCCGGTGTGAACCCGGCGTTAGTAAATAACTCACAATGCGTTGCTTAGCATACGTCACATACTACGTTGCTCTGATTGGTTGTAGGTCTATCCAATTGAGCGAAGAGGAATTTTACTTCCTGGTCAGTTGAAACACGCCCCATAATTTTTTCACAATGGAGCGACTCCAGACCGAACTGCCCGACCAAAAATGTTGTGGGCGGGGCTAAATTCGTCTGGCATCCAGGCTAGTACTCTCCTGCAGCACATGACAAACATTTTCATCGCTGTTGGCTAATGTAATCAGCTGTTGTGGGGGGGCTCTTAACTCGGCACCCCAGCCAATCTTCTGCATGCGACACTAACTTATAACTGTTCAATGTTTGGATGCACTTGTTTATACTTTGTTCAATTATGCATAGCAGGAGTTCTTCTTAAGATCCTCAGAGCCGTATTCCTCTATTTCACTACTTGGCCACACTCATCTTCTCTTCATTTGTCCTCTACTTCTTTGTTTAGGAAATTAACTATCTCTGTTCTTAACACTTTTGAAGTTTCAGGGGTTAACAACGTTGCAGCCGAATTCGATACATTGAAGTCAAACAAACAGAAGATGCCTCGATACTGCTCCTGTGGTGTCATCCATGTGTCTTAAACCCGAAATATCCAAAACAGCCTCAGTTACACCAGGTTCTTAGCCTCCTATACTTACTGCTGTCAAGAGTGCTCGCAAGACGAAATCAGCAATTAACTGCTGCAGTTACTAGGTCGAGGATATCAGAGGGAATTTAGGCTTAAAACAACTTTTTAAATGTCAGGGCCAAAAGGCACTTGGATGACACCACAGGAGCAATATGGAAACATTGTCAGGTTTTTTTTCTGTTGTTTTTTACGTCTGAATTAGTGGTTGCCATTTACTTTGGCTGCAACGCTGTCTACCAGTGAAAAAATCTTTTGTTCACTCAACACTCCAACCACCCCTCTATCGGCAAAGTGGTGAGTAGATAATGAGGGAATTTTCATTTTGGGTGAACTATCCATTTAATGCCACTGCGGACATCCTGCTTCAGTTGCTCGATCCGTTCCCAGTCTTTTGTTTCTGCTTCTTCTTTCGGTTTATTGGCAGATGGAAACCAACGTCAAGGTGCATTCAATACTATCTGTAGAGTGGACGAAGCCGACTATTCCATCTCAATGTTCTAAAAATCGACATAATAAAATGTTGTTCCTTAAGATCTAGCAAAGATCACCATTCCACATTAATCTTCTTCTTATTATCTCTTCTTCATTGGCAGGTGGAAACTAACGTCAAGGTGCATTACCGCCATCTACTGTGACAACTGTACCTTCATGTAAGAGCCTGACTATGAGAGACAAGGTGCTACATTTGACAGGTGTCGTGTTTAACACCGTGTTCAAACCCCAACGCAGAGACAGAACACAGAGCACTACGCAGAATGGAAAGTTCAAGCTTCTTTATTGTACAATCAAAGATGACACGAGGTTGAGACGATGAAGCGGAGTGCGAATGATTTCACTCACAGGAATAATTTTCAGGATTTGCATATGAAATATAATTTTATATGCAAATATTGATGTAGTCTCTTAGTCTGGGTTTCAATATCTTGTTTCCTCAGTGCTGATACATTCTGGCATCCTTTCAGGTGTGCCTTCTATCTCTGAAGGATTCCTCCACCTCATTATATTTAGAAGGGACTTGCTGCCGACGTTTTGTTTCAGTGTAAACTGCAGACCTCTTTCGCTTGGCAGCCTCACGTCTGGGAGCCGAGTCTTCTTCTATGTCAGTCGTGAATGAGAGCCTATCTGCTCCCTGCCTAGCAGCAAAAATTGAATCCTTTCAGCGAGTGTCCTGATCGACCCTGAAGGTCGAGACTTTCTGTTGCTTTCGCACTCTGCTGTCGAAGCCCTGAGTTTATTTTGAAGGTCACTGTTTAGGTGCTGCTGCTTCTCTGTTGGGATAATAGCCTGGGAAGATGCCTGTCTCTTCCGTCCTAGTCTGGGAATCCTGTATCTTTCCTTCTCAGCTTTTGGTTCACTCACCACCTCCATGGAGCTGGTAGTTCTAGAGTCCCTGTGCATCATCCTCTGCTTGTACAAGGGTGACCTAGATCTTCCTTTCCTATTGATGAGCTGTTCATTCAGGGATTGCTCTTTTTCCAACTGTTGTTGGGTCTCCAGCAATGAGAGCCTATCTGCTCCCTGCCTAGCAGCAAAATTTGAATCCTGGCACCGAGCGTCCTGTCCGATCCTGAAGTTCGAAACTTTTTGTTGCTTTCGCTCTTCTTCTCTCGAAGCCCTGAGTTTATTCCGAAGGTCACTGGTCAGGAGCTGCTGCTTCCCTGCTGGGATAAGAGCCTGGGAAGATGTTCCCTCTTCCCTCTCCCTCTTCCGTCCTAGTCTGGGAATCTTGTATCTTTCCTTCTCAGCTTTTGGCTCAGTCACCACCTCCATGGAGATGGTAGTTGTAGAGTCCCTGTGCATCATCCTCTGCTTATATAAGGGTGACCTAGATCTTCCTTTCCTATTGATGAGCTGTTCATTCAGGGATTTCTCTTTTTCCAACTGTTGTTGGGTCTCCAGCAATGAGAGCCTATCTGCTCCCTGCCTAGCAGCAAAATTTGAATCCTGGCTTCGAGCGTCCTGCCTGATCCTGAAGTTCGAAACTTTTTGTTGCTTTCGCTCTTCTTCTCTCGAAGCCCTGAGTTTATTCCGAAGGTCAGTGGTCAGGTGCTGCTGCTTCCCTGCTGGGATAAGAGCCTGGGAAGATGTCTGTCTCTTCCGTCCTAGTCTGGGAATCTTGTATCTTTCCTTCTCAGCTTTTGGTTCACTCACCACCTCCATGGAGCTGGTAGTTGTAGAGTCCCTGTGCATCATCCTCTGCTTGTATAAGGGTGACCTAGATCTTCCTTTCCTATTGATGAGCTGTTCATTCAGGGATTTCTCTTTTTCCAACTGTTGTTGGGTCTCCAGCAGGTCATTGCAGGCCTGGACTCTCCGCCCTCGTTCATATTGAGCGTTGTCCCTCTCGTTGTTCAACAGGTCTTTCAGATGTCTGATCTCTTTTTGAAGGCCCTGGTACTCATTCCTGGTGTACCAATATGTTTCTCTCTCTCTCTTTTCAGAGGTCAACTTGAATCGTGACATGGTGGGACAACTTGCTCTTTCTTCCTGGGGTTGAATCAGTTGAATCAGCAGTAATCTTGCTGTTTGAGTTTGTCGTTGAGCAGATGCCTGATATTATTTATCAATAGGCTTTCTCTCTCAAAGCTGTGAGATGCTCAGAATGATCAAACGCTGGCTTATAGGCAATGATTAAGTCAAGAGCTGCATGACACATCAAAGACACATTGTCTTTAATCTTAGAGTATTCAATTCTTCTATGATCTTCTTTGCATTGTTTACATTCTAAATAAAAATCTGTGATTAAAATTTTAACATTAAAAGATGCTTCCCTTTTCTTTTCTGTTTGTCCCCTGGGGGGGGGGGGGGGGGGGGGGGGAATTTGTTCATATACGTCTGTATGTATGAGATTTCCTGTTCAATTGTGAAAACCAATAAATAAAGTGAAAAAAAAAGAAAAAAGAAAGATGCTTACCTTTTAATATTGAAAACATGGTTAATTGATCCTAAAGTGATTGACAGGCCTAGCAAACATTACACACCGTTTTTATCAATGATCAATTGAAATGTTGATGACACTCCTTGTTTTGCTGAGATCAGCTTCTTGTTCAGTGACTCTACAACAAGTGTGCTGCATAAAGAATACACATCCATATATTTACACCTGAGCACTGAGCTCTTAGTCAGGCCAAAGTGCAGATGATCTACAGTCAGCCCAGTATCTGAAGGCATCCTGTACATACAGAGATGAAGCACTAACTGCTAACTTTTAACTAACTGCTAACTTTTAAGCTTTCCCTCCGTTTATTTCATAATATGTATTTGATCATTAATATCAAATATTATATTTAGTTATATATCTTTACAGTACTGCTCAGCACCTCTAGAAATAATGCCATGAACAGTATGTATTTATCAGTCATGGAAAAAAACCTAAATTTGATTAAGAGACCACCAGCTCTCCTTTGCACACATTTTTAAAACACGTGTTCAGTGTTTGTGTCTCTTCAAATGTTCCCACTGACCCCTTGATGATGAGATCATGGCTCTATGGGCCCAGATCATCTGATGGGGGACTCCATGTATTGATTTCGCCTGTGTGTTTGAGTGTGTGTATTGCCCACTCCCAACTGATACTACAAACATTCTGGCATCAAGTGTTCATTACATTACATTACATTTCATTTAGCTGACGCTTTCATCCAAAGCGACTTACAATAAGTGCATTCAACCCCGAGGGTACAGACCCAGAACAACAAGAATCAAGAAAGTACAGTTTCTTCAAAATAAAGCAAAACTACAGAGTGCTATAAGTAAGTGCCATTTAAGTGCTACTAAAAGTGTTAGTTTCAAAAGTTGTTAGTATATATATATTTTTTTTATTCAAGGTATAGTCGGAAGAGGTCAGTTTTTAGTTTTCGGCAGAAGATTTGTAAACTTTCTGATGTCCGGATGTCAATGGGGAGCTCATTCCACCATTTAGGAGCCAGGACAGCAAACAGTCGTGATTTTGATGAGTGTTAAGCTTGCAGTGAGGGAGCAACGAGTCGATTAGCCGAAGCAGAGCGGAGTGAACGAGCTGGGGTGTAACGTTCAACGATGCTCTGGATGTAGACTGGACCTGATCCATTCACAGCATAAAACTAGTGTTTTGAACCGGATGCAGGTAAACACTGGTAACCATTGAAGGGAGCGGAGGAGCGGAGTAGTGTGAGTGAATTTAGATTGGTTAAAAACCAGTCGAGCTGCTGCATTCTGGATGAGCTGCAAAGGTCGGATGTCAGTAGCAGGTAGACCTGCCAGGAGGGAGTTACAATAGCCTAGGCGGGAGATGACCAGAGCCTGGACAAGGACCTGCACCGCCTTCTGAGTGAGAAGGGGGCGTATTCTCCTGATGTTGTACAGCATGAATCTACAGGACCGTGTTGTTGCAGTAATGTTGGCAGTAAGGGAGAGTTGACTATCGAACGTCACACCCAGGTTCCTAGTAGTCTGAGTGGGGGTTAACACGGAGTTGTAAAAGTTAATAGTCAGGTCGTGGGTGGGAGAGTCTTTCCCTGGAAGGAAAAGTAGTTCAGTCTTGTCAAGGTTAATCTTCAGGTGGTGTGCAGACATCCACTGAGAGATGTCGGTCAGACAGGCAGAGATTCGTACTGCTACCTGTGTTTCTGATCGGGGAAAAGACAGGATTAGTTGGGTGTCATCGGCATAACTATTGTAGGAAAACCCATGTGAGTGAATGACAGAGCCGAGAGAGTTGGTGTACAACGAGAAGAGGAGAGGACCCAGGACAGAACCTTGAGGGACACCAGTAGTGAGAGGACAAGGTTCAGACACAGATCCTCTCCAAGTTACCCTATAAGTGCGGTCATTGAGGTAGGTAGAGAGCAGGAAAAGAGCAGAGCCTGAGACAGCCAGGTCCTGAAGGGAGGAAATAAGGATCTGGTGGTTCACTGTGTCAAATGCAGCAGAGAGGTCTAGAAGGATAAGGACAGTCATCATAAGGCAACGGCTGAAGGAAGCACAGGAGTCAGCAACATCATCACGCTGAGTGTTGTCAGTGAGTACCATACATTTGTTGTTAGAAAGAAAAAATATTCGCAAAAGTAACTTTCTCATTTCCTCCCATCTATAGTTCCAGCATCAAATACCAGAGTGGCCGCTGAACCTTTCCCCCCAGTCGCATACGAGGGGTCACGCATCGTTCTGAAATGCACTGTCACAAGGGGCTCCCACCTGTCCTACATCTGGTTTTTCAACAGGATAAAAAGTAACATCTTCAACCTCTCCTCTTTTCCATCTCACTGGTAATGAGCTGGTGATGGAGCAGGCAACTCCAGAGCATGCTGGCAACTACCCCTGCATTGCCTGGTCCATGGTTCAGGACAGCAGCAGGTTTTTAGGCAGCGCCGAGGTCAAGGTGACAGTCAAAGGTACAAATCTACAGATATATAAAGGTTTTTTTTTTTCTAATTATATTCAATAAAATGTCTATTTTCCAATGTTTAGGAGAAGGTTTCATGACCAAAATAATAATTATGTTCTGCCTTGGCGGAGGTTTGCCCTCTTCTGAGGGTCATTGTAGTTCATGGTTTTAACCATGTTGGTCATTACAAATATTAATTTGGACTTATTTTGAATCTGCTTTATGACCAAATAGCTCCAAAATTCCCATCAGCCTCGATTGAGCTTAAATAGAAGTATGCTAACATGCTGAACCACATGGAATCTTTACACCAAAGTTATTGCATAAATTCTTTTACAATCATCTCTTTTCCAAAATCATGTAAATACAAACTACTGCCACAGCATGGCCCTCTTTTCAGAAGGGGACTTCTGTACAAAGGTGTTGAACCTGGCTGCAGGAATGTATTTCCCATTCAGGACGGAAGTTGGGTGAAACTCAGACTCCATTTCATCCCAAAGGAGTTGTATGGAGTTGAGGTCAAGGCCCAGTGCAGCCAGTTACCACACCATGCTAAATGAAAAAAACTTTTCTTCATGGACATGGATTTATGAGAGCAAAGCCATGATGAAACAGGAAAGGAACCTCTGTCAGTCTAAAATATCTGAAGCATTAAGAGAACGCTTCATTGGATATAAAGCGTTTTGCCCAAACATGTAAATAATAAGTATACAATCGCTGTTCACATACTTTTGGCCAAACGGTCATGATTAAAAGTAATTTTTTGGTAGTTTTTCCTGACTCTTGTTGAGGGTTAAGAACCGAGGATGTTGCACCTTGTTCAGCCCTTTGAAACAAATTGTGATTTGTGAATACAATAAAATTTGATTGATTCTCGTTTTTTGCCTCCACAGCTTATGTATCAAAGCCAAACATCTCCTTCTCCATCTTCAAAGAGGGAGACGGTTACCAAGGCAACATAACCTGCTGGTCAACCAGAGGGAGCCATCCGGTCAACTTTTCTCTCTCAGTAGATGACAAAGAGGTGGGATCCCTCACAGCCAACCAATCCCTCACTGTCTGGTTCCTCGTCGCCATGATACCCGGGATGGACATGGGTGTGGCGCGATGCTGGGTGAAAACTGAGACGCAGGAGTTATTGAGTGAACCTGTGACTCTGGAAGTGGGTATGAGCTACACAGACATGTGATGGTTCTGTCATTACCTTCCTCTAATTCCCCTCCTCCTCCTCCTCATGAATGTTTTTCTCTCCTTCACGTTTGCTCCCAGTCCCAGTTGGAGGTGACGTGACAGCGGAGGTGGAATATCTCTACAGAGCCGACTCCAAGCTTGCCGCCGCCAGGCTGAGGTGTGTGGTCAGCAGAGGAAGCTTTCCCCAAATCTCCTGGCTCCTGAACGACTCAGTCCTTGCCTCCGCGACACATGTGGACGCCCAGTCTCAGGATGACCTGACTCACGTTGCCCTCGCCAACCGTGGACAGACACTCGTCCTCACTAAGCTCACCTCAGAGGAGTCTGGGTATTACCGCTGCAGGGTCAGGAACAGCTATGATGACTCCGGGCCCTGGGTGGAGAGTGGAGATGTGCTGGTCTGAGTCACAGGTAAAAAGATCATCACTCAAATGAAAGTAATAAGACTGTAGAGCATGGGTTTTCAACTGGCGTAATGATTTTAAATCATTGATGTGACTCTACTCAACGGGTCTAAGAATTTCATACTAAAGTGAAGATTTTAAAGTTATTTTATGTGTTTGGTTTTCATATAAGCCATAACTGAAACCTTTTAATGTAATTGAGAGAACATTTACATTTAAACAGTTAAACATTTCTCACTATTTATCCCAATCTACTATTCTCCTGATTTTGTATGTATGGACCCATGATATAAAGCATTATTCTATTAAGACATTTTAAGAGCACCACAATTTTATTTTTACATTTTTTAGCTTTTAATGGAGCAACTCTTTCAACCTCTCCATCAGAAGCTTTAAGATAAAAACTGCTTTTTCTTATGACAAACAGACCAGGTATTGATATAATGATATAATTATTTGTGTCTCCCTGTTTCAGACCATGGAGATCACAGTATGACACGGCATGAAGATCCTGCACCTCTCGAATCATCACATCCATCACTTTGTGCAAATATTTAATTTGAATATTGCAACTTGTTCTATGCATTCAGTACTTTTCCTGACTTGTAAAGTTACTTATAAGAGACTGGTGAAAAATTCAGTTAAAAACACACAGAGAGATTCTATTTTACAGCATAACCACTGAATACTGTCAAGTTTTTTGTATTCCAATAAAAGGTTTACTTCTAAATGTTGTTGTGTTTTTATAAAACCAGTGAAATAAAATGAATGCTTGACTACATCACTTCAAAACGAGTCAGGCTTAATATTCACATTGGTATGCATCTGCACCGGCGACAGCCAGCGGCATGAGGCATTATGTTTTATGGTTGTGTGTCTCATTCTTGTGAACATCATATCTCAAGACAGCCTTGAGGGAAATATTTCAAATTTGATACAATTGCTCATTTGCAATGTTGTGCAATAGTAGGAGTAGAATTGACGTTGGCTAATTATTAATAATCATGAAATATGATTATTAAAATAACAATTATTTCTTAAAAATAATCAAAAATGATAAAGCTATTAATTAAGAAATGTAACACATTTAATTAGAAATGATACGGTTATCCATTAATAATAGTTAAAATAATTAATGAAAACAATAAAATTATCAATTAAGAATAATACAAATCTGTAATCATTGATTATAGTTGCGGGGCACCACCCTGGTTACAGGGACCAATGAGTCAAACTATAGTTATCAGTCTCATAATGATAAATGTCAAATCAATAATCTCAATATTTAATATTAATAATTATTTAATTAACAGTGAAGGCTACTAAGTTCGAGCACAGGCAATCATAATCCAGCTGCAATCACATACATATGCACAAATAATCACAGACTACAGATACTTTAATTACAAAAGCATTTATTAAAAAGGGGAAATAAAGTTAATGTTATTCAATGATTCATCATTTTAACAAGCTCCGATATTTCAAAGATAAACACAGCAGCAGCACTTATCACAATTCAGAAAATACATGTAAAACCGGCGGTCTACCTATGTATGTCTGTCTCGGTGTGTGTGTGTGTGTCTGTGTCAAAGTATCTCTCTGTGTGTGTGTGTCTATGTGTATGCATGTGAAATAAAGTTAGTGTTATTTAATGATTCATCATTTTAACAAACTCCCATATTTCAAAGATAACAACAGCAGCCGCTTATCACAATTTAGAAAAACACATGTATTCATCTATGTGTGTGTATCTGTCTGTGTCTATCAATGTGTCTCTGTGTCTGTGTGGGTGTGTGTGTGTGAGAGAGCGAGAGCGAGAGAGAAAAGAAAGGGGGCGTGGCGATGACGCAGTCACTTGGTGACGTCACATCTAAGATGGCGGCCGATCATGATTCGTGGAATCAAGGCCTAAAAACTCTCAAAATGGCGGATTGACTACAAAACAAGATGGCGGAGCCATTATGAAATTAGAGCCAGAATGGGAGGAGAGGGAGAGAGGAGGCCTGGCAATAACAGATTCAAAATGGTGGGTTAACTTGCGTTATTCAAAATGGAGTCTATGTTAATGACACCATGTGGCCGGAGCTCACACTGGTGGTCGTCACATGAATTACACCAAGGGATTTTCAGACAAAGAGAATTCTTTGTCTCTGCTTTGGCGTTCGGCCGCATGGCTTCCAGATGTGTCCAGCCTCTCTGAATATAGATTTAACTACGTTACATGAACTGTATTCTAAATACAGATCGTATGTGTGTATAGGTCGGTTTAGAAGGAGAGAGAGAGAGAGAGAGAGAGAGCATACAAGGAGAGAGCAAAGCTCTTAAAAGCACCGTCAGAGACAAGTTACATTTACTTTACCACTCAGCACCCAAGTGGCGTTGTGTGCTGAGGTTTGAACGGTAAAGTCTCTTTAAAGTTGTTCAAACGGTCACAATGAGCTGGAGACGCTGCTCACGGCGCTTAAAAACTGTGGCACAAGGCCGTAACCGGAAACCGGAAGTGGCGAATCGCCGCTAAACATTAGAGACTCGGCGGTCTCATACAAAACAAATACGTTCAAGTATTAAAACAATACGCTACGTATTAGATTAACATCTGCCCAGACAATAAAGCCTCTTACTGTGACCTCCGCGGTGTTGCTTGCGCGTGGGGCGCGGATTTCCGGGAGTCCAGTGAATGTCTCGTTAAACCCCAGGATGCGTGCGAACGGGCGGATTCCTGGAAAACAAAATCAGTGTCCTGGCCTCTTAAGCGGTGCTCCGGTGGGTCTCGTGGTTGCAACGGAGATCAGCGCTGGGCCGAATCGAGCGAACTTCTCTTGCTCTTGGAATGGAATTCAGCTTCGTCTCTTCTTCAGGGATGTGGAGCTCGTGCTCCTCTGCGGAATGAATCTCGCGCTTCTGCAGGGGACGGCTGTGGAAGCCGTTTGTAGATCGTTGGGAAAAGAAAAGTAAAGTGGGGAAAATGGAACAGTCTGAGATTGTTCCGCGTGCAATTTCCTGTTTGGTCTTTTCAAGTTAAAAGAGCAAAAGTCCTTTTGAAAATAAAAACGTCGACTGAGATAAAAGACAATGAAAGAAATGAAAGAAAATAACTCTGGTTGCCCCCTTTAGCCACTAAATCAGCTAGGAGGCCCCGAAGGGGGCCTGGTGTTGTCTTCAGAGCAGGGTAAAATGGCAGCGATGTTTGGGGTCTCAGTGGTTTTGTTCTACCTGAGAGGTCCTCCTCCTTGAGGAGTTGGTCATAGGATGATGCTGGCTTTAAGCCAATTGAGTGTCAGAAATGGATCTGAGTGGGCGGGGCTTGGAACTGAGCAAGGGTTTCTGGGAAAAACCCCAGGACATTTTTCCACCACCAGGGGGAGATTCTTGAGCCTGCAGGAGGATGTTTTCCCGCCCAAAGTTTAACAACCCTTTGTTCCTCTCGGCTCCAGTGTCTGCTGGCACCCCGCTGGGCTCTGGCCCAACAGTCCCCCTTTTGGTCTGGAGAGTGGGCTGTGACCCCGGTCTCCAGGGCAAACTATGGTCGAGAGTCCAGTGATAATCCATGAGAGGTAATCCTTGAGTGGAGTTGAAGCAGTGAAAGTTAGTTCATTATGAGGCAGAGAGGCATAAATGTCTTCGAGGCATGAGTCTAAACAGAGAGAGGTAATTGTCTGGGCAGACAGGCTAAATAACATATATTCTAAAACACGGCACACACTTTCAATTTCACATAATACTTATCGGCAGTTATTGTTAAAATACCAATGAATTTCGGTGAAGAGTGAAATGAAAGAAAAGTGGAAACACGAACAGAAGAAAATGTTTGAGTAGGTGCTGGTGTTTTGAGGTAAACATGTGTGTTATCCTGTCAAACCAAAACATTTAGAACGGCGAGTCACGTTCTGTTGTTCGCTAATCTGTGAATTTATGATAAATCTATTTCTAGGTTTTCAGATCTACAGATATTGGAATTTCACTGCCAAGACTGAATTGCCAAGTGTACCCGTGAGGGCTGCACAACCGTAGTGGTAACGACTTCAAAATCCTCAACGAGGTCTAAGGAGGTTCACTACCTGAACTACGTTATACAATTTACTGACAGAGGGTCTAAAGCATGCAGCTATTGATGGAGTGAGTGGTTTGAGCGTTTTTTTGTTTTAAAGTTGGGATTTCTTCCCCCCCTTTTCAGATGTGGAGGTGAGAGGGGGTTTCTGGCAGCGCCTTGGTCCTTCCCCGTCATTGAAGTCATCTTTGGGAGTGGAGAAGGAGGGCGTCTGCTCCTAGTTTCGCCAATGGGGTTCAGTGTCTGGTCTCTCAGTGGAGCCTGGAGGAACATGTGGCACAATGTCTCTCATTGCTTCATCCACACATCTCCGTATTTACTCCTCTGTCCCAGGATGCATCCCATGTGTTGGATTTCGGTCACCACATCTATACTCCTGGTACTGATAGGGTTTCCGTCTGTTCCAGCCCCTACTCCTCTGTTGAGAGGGATTCAGGTGCTGAGGTCGAAACTGTTTGTGGGGCTGGTTGAAATCCTCACCCCCTTGGTTTTGTGGGGCGCCCTGTTGGAAGGGTCGCTGTTCCTGGTTCTCTTTGCTGGGGTTCATCTTGGCGTGGGGGAAGTTGTCATCTTCCAGCGCCGGGTCCACATTTAGTTGGATTTGAACTGCCAGAACCACGGTGTCGTCTTCGTTGAACCCTCGGTTGTCTGGGTCGAAGCGATAAATGTCTTTTTTAAGGGGCTCTAGCTGCCGGGTGCAGATTTCCTCTCTTTGAGGGGGTGCTGAGTCATCAGGGTCTTCTGAATTGTGTGTGCCACAGTATTCATCTTTGTGGCCACCATCTCTTGCACCGGGAGTGGAGGACCCTCCAGGACGCGACCGTGAGTCATGGTGCGCCCCTGCCTGAGTGGCAGACTGGGAAATCTCCTTCAGCCCTCCAGGACGGATTCCTTCCGTCGTTGTGGTGTGGATCAGCATGGCTCCGTGCAGGATGTGTTCCTTCTGGCTGGAGTGGATGCTGTGTGTCCGCTGGAAAGGCATTTGGAGTGCCTCATAGCGGTCCCAGGTCACTGCACGTCTAGGGGTTGAGTCCGGCCCCCCCTTTGGTGTTGAGGGGGTTGGAGCGGTCGACTGCTGGGTGTGTCTGGCTCTCCAGAGCAAAGCTTCCTCTGCAAGAGGGTTGCGTAGCTGTGCTCGCAGCTTTTCTCCCAGTGTCTCTGTTCCGCTGGCTTCACCGGGAATGACGTCAGCTCCTGGCCCTGTCATCAGGGATATCAACTCGAGGGGGGGCAGCTCTGTTTGACTGTGCCCCCCTTTCTGCTGACCTTTGACCTTCCGTGCAGAGCTTCGTGCTCCTGCACCGCCTGGTCCTGTTCTGTGCGGGTCTCGATGATATGCCGCAGGTGGGAGTTTTTCTCCTGCTCCGCTCGACATGCTGCTGGCATGGCCTGGAGCTCCTTCGCATGTTCTTGGGCCTGCAGCTCGGCTCTCTGCTGGTAGAGGAGTGTCAGTTGACCCAGAGCATGGGGTATTTTTGGATGCGGGCCAGTGGGGTTGATCAGGTGAATGGACAGTTCTTTAATCTTACGATCGCAGGTACTTAGATCATACTCACTCAACTCACTCACCGCATCATTAGAAAAATTTATCAGACTGCTACAGTCTCTTATAGGACGTCTGGTCCTGAGGGAGCAGTTGCCCCATGTTGTTACATGCTACTCATCTTCTGAGTGCAAAAAGGCACCTGGTGGACTGCTCAAGCTTGCTTAGATAAAAGCGGACAAAAACTCAATTATAGCATTTCTATAAAAATTGCTCAGACTGGCGACTGTCTCTGACAGGTCGTCTGGCCTTGAGGGAGCCCTTGCCCCAGGATGGTCCATGCTACTCATCTTCTGAGTGCGAAAAGAGCCTGGTGGGCCGCTCAAGCTTGCTTAGGTTAAAAGCGGATAAAAATGTAATAAACACTACACAAGATGCACAGGTGAGCTTCACTCTGTGTCTATATAGTAGCGCTATGTAGGATTGCTCGATGGCTCAATCCTTAAGACCTAGTTGGTTAACAAACAAGTCTCAACAAAACTAGTCTCTCAAATCTAGTTTGTTTCCTTAAAATTAAAAAGCATGCAGAAAATCTCCTATAAAAATATTACTAACCTACTGAAACGTAGTCAGCAACCAACCATAGCTATACACAACGCCTGCTTAGCAAAGGGAATTAAGAATAAAGAAAATTCAACAAGAGAAATAAATTTCCAAAATTATTTTTCTCTTAAGAAAATTAATTATAATTATTGTGCATTGAGATGACACAACCACTAATATGCAATAAGCAGCCAACCACGGATACACAAGGCAATAGTATACCTGTTTGGCACAGGTGCAAAGGGATTACAAATAAAAAATTCAAAGAGAAATAAATTTCCAAAATTATTTTTCTCTTTAAGAGATTAATCATAAATATTGTGCATCGCGAATACACAACCACCGATTGCACTCTGCAGCCAACCACAGATACGCAAGGCACGAGTATACCTGTGTTGCAAAGGTGCAGGGGAATTTAGAAATTAAAAAAAAAAATTATTTGCAGAGAAATAATTTTCAAAATTGTTTCTGGATCATTGTACACAGTATTATGATACAGCTGGAGTTAGATAGCCTCACGCAGGGGCACCATTTATGTTGCATGCGTGAAGCGTTCCGCCCTCACACGGGGATCCATTTATGTTGTGAGGGATAAAAAAAAAGTTTTGGAAGGAAAAAAATTAATTAATATCTTTTTCTTCAAAAATTAATTTCTGGGGGAAAATGAATCTGGATTATTGTACAGTATTATGATACAGCTGGAGTTAGAATCCCTCACACGGGGCACCATTTATGTTGTGCAATAGTAGGAGTAGAATTGACGTTGGCTAATTATTAATAATCATGAAATATGATTATTAAAATAACAATTATTTCTTAAAAATAATCAAAAATGATAAAGCTATTAATTAAGAAATGTAACACATTTAATTAGAAATGATACGGTTATCCATTAATAATAGTTAAAATAATTAATGAAAACAATAAAATTATCAATTAAGAATAATACAAATCTGTAATCATTGCTTATTGTTGCGGGGCACCACCCTGGTTACAGGGACCAATGAGTCAAACTATAGTTATCAGTCTCATAATGATAAATGTCAAATCAATAATCTCAATATTTAATATTAATAATTATTTAATTAACAGTGAAGGCTACTAAGTTCGAGCACAGGCAATCATAATCCAGCTGCAATCACATACATATGCACAAATAATCACAGACTACAGATACTTTAATTACAAAAGCATTTATTAAAAAGGGGAAATAAAGTTAATGTTATTCAATGATTCATCATTTTAACAAGCTCCGATATTTCAAAGATAAACACAGCAGCAGCACTTATCACAATTCAGAAAATACATGTAAAACCGGCGGTCTACCTATGTATGTCTGTCTCGGTGTGTGTGTGTGTGTCTGTGTCAAAGTATCTCTCTGTGTGTGTGTGTCTATGTGTATGCATGTGAAATAAAGTTAGTGTTATTTAATGATTCATCATTTTAACAAACTCCCATATTTCAAAGATAACAACAGCAGCCGCTTATCACAATTTAGAAAAACACATGTATTCATCTATGTGTGTGTATCTGTCTGTGTCTATCAATGTGTCTCTGTGTCTGTGTGGGTGTGTGTGTGTGAGAGAGCGAGAGCGAGAGAGAAAAGAAAGGGGGCGTGGCGATGACGCAGTCACTTGGTGACGTCACATCTAAGATGGCGGCCGATCATGATTCGTGGAATCAAGGCCTAAAAACTCTCAAAATGGCGGATTGACTACAAAACAAGATGGCGGAGCCATTATGAAATTAGAGCCAGAATGGGAGGAGAGGGAGAGAGGAGGCGTGGCAATAACAGATTCAAAATGGTGGGTTAACTTGCGTTATTCAAAATGGAGTCTATGTTAATGACACCATGTGGCCGGAGCTCACACTGGTGGTCGTCACATGAATTACACCAAGGGATTTTCAGACAAAGAGAATTCTTTGTCTCTGCTTTGGCGTTCGGCCGCATGGCTTCCAGATGTGTCCAGCCTCTCTGAATATAGATTTAACTACGTTACATGAACTGTATTCTAAATACAGATCGTATGTGTGTATAGGTCGGTTTAGAAGGAGAGAGAGAGAGAGAGAGAGAGAGCATACAAGGAGAGAGCAAAGCTCTTAAAAGCACCGTCAGAGACAAGTTACATTTACTTTACCACTCAGCACCCAAGTGGCGTTGTGTGCTGAGGTTTGAACGGTAAAGTCTCTTTAAAGTTGTTCAAACGGTCGCAATGAGCTGGAGACGCTGCTCACGGCGCTTAAAAACTGTGGCACAAGGCCGTAACCGGAAACCGGAAGTGGCGAATCGCCGCTAAACATTAGAGACTCGGCGGTCTCATACAAAACAAATACGTTCAAGTATTAAAACAATACGCTACGTATTAGATTAACATCTGCCCAGACAATAAAGCCTCTTACTGTGACCTCCGCGGTGTTGCTTGCGCGTGGGGCGCGGATTTCCGGGAGTCCAGTGAATGTCTCGTTAAACCCCAGGATGCGTGCGAACGGGCGGATTCCTGGAAAACAAAATCAGTGTCCTGGCCTCTTAAGCGGTGCTCCGGTGGGTCTCGTGGTTGCAACGGAGATCAGCGCTGGGCCGAATCGAGCGAACTTCTCTTGCTCTTGGAATGGAATTCAGCTTCGTCTCTTCTTCAGGGATGTGGAGCTCGTGCTCCTCTGCGGAATGAATCTCGCGCTTCTGCAGGGGACGGCTGTGGAAGCCGTTTGTAGATCGTTGGGAAAAGAAAAGTAAAGTGGGGAAAATGGAACAGTCTGAGATTGTTCCGCGTGCAATTTCCTGTTTGGTCTTTTCAAGTTAAAAGAGCAAAAGTCCTTTTGAAAATAAAAACGTCGACTGAGATAAAAGACAATGAAAGAAATGTAAGAAAATAACTCTGGTTGCCCCCTTTAGCCACTAAATCAGCTAGGAGGCCCCGAAGGGGGCCTGGTGTTGTCTTCAGAGCAGGGTAAAATGGCAGCGATGTTTGGGGTCTCAGTGGTTTTGTTCTACCTGAGAGGTCCTCCTCCTTGAGGAGTTGGTCATAGGATGATGCTGGCTTTAAGCCAATTGAGTGTCAGAAATGGATCTGAGTGGGCGGGGCTTGGAACTGAGCAAGGGTTTCTGGGAAAAACCCCAGGACATTTTTCCACCACCAGGGGGAGATTCTTGAGCCTGCAGGAGGATGTTTTCCCGCCCAAAGTTTAACAACCCTTTGTTCCTCTCGGCTCCAGTGTCTGCTAGCACCCCGCTGGGCTCTGGCCCAACAGCAATCAACGATGAACTGATTTGATTTTGGTTGGTTAAAGGTCACGTGACATCATGTTCTTGTGAACAGAAACACCCATAGTGAATTTCATTACATCTGTGCCAAACATTCTCTTGGACTCAGGGATGACCTGAAATCAAAGATCAAGCTCTCTGCGACCTCAGAAACTAATTGTTTGCCCCGTGAACAGATCCTCTCAACGTCTCAAGAGATTCCTCTAAATCAGGGGTGTCAAAACTACGGCCCACGGGCCATCTGTGGCCCGCCATCCATTTTAAATTGGCGCCCAACTCACCCCTGACCTGCCAGCTGTCCCTCAGAACGCCGCCACGCCCCCCGCCCTGAGCGACGTGATTGAGGCGCACTGTCAACAGTCCGCTCCAGGGCAAGGGGCCGTGGCGGCGTGAGTGGTCCAGACCTTCAAATTATTTTCTGTATGTGGCCCTCGGGATAAAAAGTTTGGACACCCCTGCTCTAATATGCATGCTGGTTTTATGTGTGTAGTAAATATGCACTCTTAATTTTTTAAACATGTGTTAATGTGTTAATGGAACAAGTTAAAGTCTTTCATGCATTCCATGACACTGATAAAGTTTGTATATATAAAAGAATAAAGTTTGTTTCTTGAAGAGCTACAAGTAAACTTTCTTTTGAGCAGCTGCGTCCTGAGAGATCCATGAGAAGTGAACAGTTCGTCGCTTCACACCTTGTATTTATGAGTCCTGAATGTGTGACTTGTGATCAGATGTCACTTCCCACATTTATATGTATAATATCATACTTAATACTTTATGTAGTTGTTCTTACTCGTCAGATTTACAGATGGGTTTGATGACAATTATTGTGTGTTGGCACGAGCAAGAGAGAGAGACGAGTCCAGGGGCTGAAGGAATCTCGTGCAGCTGTTGAAGAAAGATTTGACCAATTTAGGAAAAGTATCGCTCATCATGTGGTGATCAGTGTTGATGTAGCCACAAACAAATCAATACATTGTAACTGAGAAGAGTAAAAATACATTTGATTCAAAGTGAAACTGTAGCAGGTCAGAGATGTCAACTGAGTGGGCGGTCCTTCATATATGTCCCAGGATGCATTTGTATCCACACAATGAAAATAATGTGGCCACATGCATTGAAGAAGAAGAATTTTGATGTGTTCAGACCTGAACTTGTGATTGAGTCACTCAGGAAGGATGTTCATACCAGGTCTGAACAGGTGCTCCACCTTGGAATTTCGCAGTCCTAGTTCAGTCGTCCCAGCTCAAATGACACATAATGTGCATTCACATAAATAATAGTAAAGTTAAAGGGCAAACCATATCTCAGCTTTGGCAGGAAGTTGGTGACAGAAGGCCTTGTTAGGGGGGTTTCTGACCACGGTGTCGTACTCTCCTAGCCTGGATGCCAGACGAACTTAGCCCCGCCCACAACATTTTTGGTAGGGCAGTTCGGTCTGGAGTCGCTCCATTGGGAAAAAATTATGGCCCGACCGGGCCAATCAGATTGTCAGGGCGGGCTTTATACGATGATTGACAGATGATCAATGGTGACGTAATCAACCACGTCATCAAAGTGCACTTGGGTTGAATTCGTTTTCAACAAACATGCCTGCCACTGGCGATGTGTAGATGCTGCCATTGAGTCTGTTTTAGAAGACATCGACAGCGCATTCATTTTGAAAGAGGAACACAGAACGTGGAGGCGACGCCGAAGCACCGCGCTAATCCCTATCTCCCCGGCGCTTGGCTGTTCACAACGGACACTGAGGCGACGCTGAACCGCCGGGCAGCGCTAATAATATCACCCGTTGATCCAGTAGATCGCTGCACGGCTTTGTGCCAGTCACACCGGAGGCTGAAGCACCGCGCTGCGCCAAGACTGCCTCGCGGTGCTTCAGCCTCCGGTGTGACCGGCACAAAGTTTTAACATGGGAGTGGATGGGAGCCAGCTGTTATTTAAGGCTTGGCGCTGCGCTGAAGCGTCCGGTGTGAACCCGGCGTTAGTAAATAACTCACAATGCGTTGCTTAGCATACGTCACATACTACGTTGCTCTGATTGGTTGTAGGTCTATCCAATTGAGCGAAGAGGAATTTTACTTCCTGGTCAGTTGAAACACGCCCCATGATTTTTTCCCAAACGGAGCGACTCCAGACCTATGCTCCAGACCGAACTGCCCGACCAAAAATGTTGTGGGCGGGGCTAAATTCGTCTGGCATCCAGGCTAGGGAGGGACAGCTCCTTGTACAAAATACCGAGATGGCGGCACAAGAGACTGAGTTATCATGACACATGCAATGTAAAACAATACATTAACGTCACACCATCATACTCTTAATCCTTGGGCTGTTCACACCGGCAGCGTAGTACCGGGAAGAACCGGGAAGCGCCGCGGCCACACACACACACAAGCACATAATCTACTGTGCAGGGGCTGCGGCTACAGGCTTGCGTAGCTCAGTCACCTGTGAAGACCAGCATCATTTACCCCTGAACCAGCGCGGAGAAATGCGTTCCCTGGGCCACAGGGATGAGCCAGCCCCACGCCACTACGCTGCCATGGGTGGAACCAGGACACCAGTGGACCCAGGAGCTGGGTCCGAACTCATAACTGATTTGGATTAGGGCGAAACAACTGTTGCACCAGTTGTGTCACTAACATTTCAAAAGAGAGATTCGCCATCTCGACTGTATTCAGGGAATCTTTTCAAATGGAACCGCGCTGTTTGACTCATTACGGTAAAACCAGCTTTGTAACTTAACTTTCACAATTCGATCTTCAAACACATTTCACGCAGTCTTTTAAGGTTGTTTTTAGTTTGCTTTATTTTTATTCATTTATCACCAAACACTTTTCAAAAGCACAACTGAATGCAACACTATGTCTCGTCTTCCTGGGGATAACGGTGCATATTTTCAAATATTCTTATAGCAGTCTTATAAAGTAGTTCAGTTTACAGTTATTAAACTGAGCATAATTCCACCTATCCTTAAAAAATACACTCTCTCACTCTGTTAGTTTACTACAATTCAAACTCTTTCCACTTTAAAATAGGGAAATTACACTTCACTCTAATGCTCTGCAGCATTCATGAGATATCCTTCACCAGAAATCTTTTAATCTGAATCAAAGTGATGGACTGAGAGAGGGATAAAAATGTCACACTATTTTATTTATTAGGGCCCGAGAACTGACAGACAATGAGGCCCTATTGAAATTGTAATGATTATTATTATTTTGCAGAAAAATTAATTTAATTAGTTCATTTTTTTTTTAAATTAAATTAAATTAAATTAAATTAAAAAAAAAGCATCCTGCGCAGAAGCCCACTGCGCACATGTGCGCAGAAGACCATTGCGCACATCCTGCGCAGAAGCCCATTGCGCACATGTATTTAAAGACTATTACTCTACCGACTAGGCCACACCGCCTGCTGATTTGGACGAGGAACTTAGCAAAGAAGAAGATGGAAATATTATCGTCTTGTGTGTGTGTGTCTATATTTGACAGCCTTATTTAGAAGTTACTTTTTGGGATTTTAGATACTGTATGATTTAACATGCTTTAAAAACCTATTGTTAGAGTAGTTTCCAACCTTCTTCGTCTTCTGACGCCTTACAAGAATCACAGTCTGCTGCAGCTTCTTTCCATCTGATGTCCTGAGGCTGCCCCCTGCTGGCTGCTGGGTTCCTCTGCTGCTCCTGCTTGGTTTGTGCAGCTTGTGATTAACAAAAGTTGTCCATAAAAGAAAATCTTTATTATCCTTCAAGGGCAATTTGATGTGCAACCAGTGCACGACAAAAATAAGCCAACATATATAATGTAAATAAAACACAATATAAAAACCGTATAAACTAAGTAGCAGGGGGAAATGAGCTTTTAATAAATGAATTGATAAGTTGACTAACAGTAAATTCCCCATCAACTATTTAGATATTCTAGAAACATTTCATTCTACTTTTAATTTCCAGTATGTGTAGTGTCCATGAATTAAACATGGACACTACAGGGGTATATCAGGCAGTCCATGCCCAACATACTATATTATAATCTTTCTGCAGCACAAACCTGAGAAATGAGAATACATAACACATCAGTATCATTACTTAGGTTTCCATGGCTGTGACCAAACAGCTGCACCCCAGCTGTTGTCCTGCTTTGCTAATGAAAGAATACTGCATAGTCACATGCAGTATGCGTTGAGATCACAGCATCCTGGTTTAAATGTTACTACCAACACAACTCCTTTGGTACAATGTGTGCATCAATCATACTGAGCCAGGGTGAAAATTAAGATGAATTACACTACATACAGTACAAGCGACACAAACGTGTTGTACTAACAGGAGAAAACTTCCGTCAAAGTCGAACACAACACGATATGGATGATGGGTACACAGTTGTAGCGATGGTGGATACTTGTGTATTCAAAACAAATGAGCTGTTAAAAGAACTACCTCGTACATAGCTAACTGTCAAGTAGATAAACTACAGGTCTATTAGAAGAATTTAGATAAACAATTAATATTAGAAGATGAGAATTTCCCTCTATAACAGAGAAACTGTCTCTGTTTACACCTTAATCCTAATATAGCTTAAAATCCCAAAGCAGAGAATTAAAAAGAACATTACTTGTGTAACAGTGTATTGTATATAGGTGCATCATTGTCAGTTGTATAGCCAGTTACAGTTTTTACGTGGGTCGCATCAAAAGTAATTTCAAGTAAAGTTGAAAAAAATTATAAAATTCAACTATTCACACAATGTGCTCCTGTGCCAATATCAGCTAACAGCTCCAGAAGGTTTTGAGGTACGACCAGATACTCTGAAGGGACATAAAATGGAGGGATAGTCCAAAGGAAGCAGAGAAACAACACATGAAGGCAGAGCATGAGAGATGGATGAGCTGATGAGCTAATAGTCCAATAAAACCAAATACTTTTCCTGTCAGCTTCCGTCTTTTGCAATGTGCAATATTGAATTAGCTTGGACCCCTAAAGAATGTCTGTATTAAACTATGAAATAGTCTCCGTATTCGCCTTCCCTCAATGTTTCTCCTCCCTCTCCCTCTCTCAGCAGCAGAATGACAGGCTGGAGGTGGGATCACATCAGATACCATGCAGCGAATCCAGCCAGAGCAGCAATCCAGGTCGCAAACAGAACCTGTCCCGTTGGGTGTCGGAGTACGGCCATGGCAAGTTGACTGGCATATGCCGTTCCGCTCGACGCCGCTGGATGCACAAAAAGAGAAAAACAAACCTGAACAACAACAACCTCACAACAGTTCCTCATAGCAGCATGGTGCATACAAAGAGAAGTATAAAAACCTACCCATTTTGGCAGCATAGTAGGGACATTTGCTGATGTCACCACCCGTGGCTCCGTGGACAGGCAAGCTAGCATCTAAAACATCCTCCTGGATTATTGTTTTTTATAGCTTACAATTTTGTCTGCCTGTGTGTGCATCTGTATACAGTCAAAAAGTTCTTGGGGATGCATGACAGTTTGTGTGTGTTTGTTGGGGGGCACCAATTTGAGGGAACATATCTGAACATGTCCCTGTGCAGCATCAGTGCTCCCGTGGAATCGTTTAGAAATGAGCTTTCCCTCTCATAATATAAAATCCTCAAGTTCCTTTTATAAAGAAAAATAGGTATATCACCTGCTGCAGTTTTTGTATTTATTTACTTTGCTTATTTATACAATATAAGCTGATTTACATACTTGAAATGTGTCGTCATTATTATCTTTCCCAGAAAAATTTCATCCTCCCTTCAGTACAATGTAATGCTGGGGAATACAATAACATTAACATTCAAATTCCCTATTAAATGGAATGTTAAACCATAAAACATAAACTCATCATGGTGAATCCTGTGAAAACTAGGGCTGTGAAATGATTACAATTTTTAATCAAATTAATCACAGGTTTCTATGGATTAATCATGATTAATCACATTACCGATTTTCTCGGTATATTTTTGGCAAAACAAAACTATTTATGACAAAAGACGGATATATACATTAAACATGTTTTCTTTTTATATTCATAAATAAACAAAACAACGGTGCTGCAATTCAGCAGTTCTTTAGCAGTTATCTTTGCTATTCCATATGGAACATTAATATAATCTTCATCCTAAACAGAATTCGGGCTCCTTAGCCATTGTGTGGTTGAATAAATCTTTTTTTTTTTTAAATCAAACAGAAATTATTTGAGCTTCTTAGCCATAGGATGGTTGAAATTTTTTATATTTGTTGTCAAACAACCATTAACCACACCATGACACAATCTAATGCCTCTAAAGGCCCTCTTAGCTAGTCGTTCTTTAGCCAGTTGGCGAGGCAAACTAACTTGTTCAAATTCTCTGACAGTAAAGCTGACCGCTTCCTTTGCACAATGTGTCCTGCGAGTGAGTCTGGTTTGTCGCATTCCACTTGAACGCCAACGCATGCTTCGCGTGGCGGTGGTTAGGCGGGTATTGCTACGGTGAAACGATAACGTCTTCTCGCAGAGTGTGCATATCACCTTTGTTTTACTGAATGTTCGATCTTTGTTTTTATGGAACACGATCTTCCCATCCAGAAGGTCCTCCGGTTCATCAGAATTATCCATGTTGTTTGTTTGTTTGAATGGCAGCTGCTGTCTGACTGCATTAGAGCGGCGACTAGTGCAGAGGCGGCGGAATTGGAAGGTCCTTCTGCGCATGCGTTAAATGCGTTAAAAAAAACCTGAATTAATCCTGTAATTTAATCATAACGCGTTAACGCGTTATTTTTCACAGCTCTAAAAATAAACAAACATAGCACATTGGACAAGGAAATCCTCAAGTATTGATTTTGTTGATATTCTCATTACGTAGGGGACAATGTGGTTGTGACAGGCGGCTACTTCCGGGATGTGCTGTGGTTCAGTGTGGACTGGGTCAGGATGTACGAATGTGGGAACCAGCGATGGGTGGATGCACCGGCCCTGCAGAGGTCCAGGCACAGCCACTGCTCCGTAGGGCTGGACTCAGTCCTGTACGTCCTGGGTGGCAGCATGGAGGAAGGGCTTGTGGCTGATGTGGAAAGGCTGGTCCTGGGGTCAGAGGAGGGTTGGGAGGGGGTCAGCCCATTGGTCAGGGCCGTGGAGAGGGCGGCCACTGCTGCTCTGGGGTCATGTATTTATGTGGCGTGCGGCCTAGATGATAACAGGGAGGTGTACAGTGGAATTCAGAGGTATGTGGTCTCCTATTCTCCATTTCCACGGTGAGTTGATTTTCAATAAAGCAAGGACTTCTCACTTCTTCGCTATGACGCCCTGTTCTTTAATAAACCTTATTTTGAACCTCTTTCTAGGTATGACCTGGTTGCCACTGAGCTCAACGGTGCCCTCTACCTGTTTGGAGGCCAAAGCTTATGTTTTGACGTGGAGACAGATGAGTGGACTTTGCTGGAGGAGGAATCTCTGGACAGGAAGTTTTTCTGTGGCTGCACCACAGTGGGCGGACAGGTGTACCTGGTCAGCGAGAGGAGGAGTAACAAAGCGTTTCCCAACATGGTGCTGATGGACCCTTACATAGACACATGCATTGAGATAGACGATGCCATACCCTGCCCCGTGCCTATCAGAGGGTGTGTCACCATGAGAATAGTAACTTGAATGAAATACTCTGTGTGCAGTTCTGTATAATACAAATACCATTCTTGCATTGAAGAGAACAAGTAGTAGTAGTAGAATGTAACAGGTTGGGATTTCTTGGTGAAATAAAGAAAACCATCTTGCCGCCAACTCTTGCAGTTTCAGTCTACATGTTTATTTCCCCAGACTCATATGTGATCACTGTGACCTTTGACCACTGAAATCTAATCAGTTTCATTTTATGTTCAAGAGGAAAAAACATGGTTTGTGTCAGGCCACTTAGACCTTATACTTTGATCTTTGACCACCCAAATCTACTCGGTTAATCCACGAGTGTAAGGGAACATTTGTGCCGAATTAAGGAGTTCTTATGATAACAATTTCATGAGGGAAGATAGTATATGGGCATACTTGAGGTACAAGAGGGTTTGGGAAACCCAAAACATAATCAAATAAAAACAAATATGGACTGAAATAAAAGATATTCAAGATAACAGAAAGGGCCCAGTGCTTATTTCTTCATCAGAATTTATTAAAACCTTCCACAGATCAATAGAGCATCCTTGTACAATCATAAGAGAACAGCCAAATGTAACTCAAAAGATGGAAACATGACATGTCTCCTCCCATTTTCTGGTTATGCACTTTATATTTCTCTCTGTAATAAATATTAGTATCTTTGTCGCATCACAGGTGTGTCACACAGTGGATCAGCCCTTTAAGGTCCTGTACCAGTTTAGTTTATGGTAGTGGATGACAAACTGTGCACGAGAAGAGCAGTGAATTGATAACCTGGAGCCAAACAACATGATTTACATGTTATATAACATGACTGATGTCAGCTCGTTGTTACAGTGTGTTGGAAAAGTAAAACCAAGCAATCCCTCTTTCCAAGTAAAGTGTTAGTGTCTGGCTAGTCGTATCCAAACAAGCTTTTATAAAAACAACTAAATCTTTACATTTTAACAAGGCTTTCCTTCAGCTGAGCCTTAAACTATTTGACCTTTGGAGACAACTTCTCTACCCAAAGTATTTAACATTTCCCTTGTGTCTTTCCCATATAGTCTTTATAATGGCTTAACCAGGTGTCACCACCAGCTCAGTAACATTGAAAGCAGTCACAGTAAGGCCTGGTCCATGTGTTTGTCCAGTAAACGCAATCCTACCAACACACAGAGCGTCATATATCGAGTGCTCGTCACAGAACAGTATAAAAACAACAGCCAAGGCATCTTTGAGAATTCGTGGTGCCACAAACACTAACACACACTCACACACACACACACACATACACCTGATTTAGGTACTTTTTTTCCAAAGGCATCATTTTGAGACATGGGGGAGTGCAGTCTCTACTAATCTATGTTCTTCTTTGCACACAAGGGGGCACCACATCTCTTCTAAATCTATCTTCAAAAAGACAGGCTAAATCCACAGAGCAAGTTAAACCATGCCATTAACATTTTTTGTTTCATTCCTAAAGAGCTTTTATGGATTCAGCCACTGATTAAAACAAAATAAAAATCTGTTGGGTTAGTGGTTCATATAAATATTCTTTTAAGTGGTTTGTCGACATTTATTACAATCAATGTTTTAAACAGCCTCAGTATAATCAACCATTATGTGCATGTGAAAGCTGGGAGAGTGCATAACATTATAACACATATTAGAAAAGCTTGATTTTGTATAAAATATTCAGTTTCTCTTGTTGACCAAAGAAAGGATAAAATAATCATAGCCGGTTTTCTACACTTAGGTATTTACAAACAAATTGATTTCCTTCAATGAAAACAAAAAAATATAAAATCTGGAAAAACAACACTAAAACAAACTCTCTCCTTGTCTTGCCAATTTACAAAAGTCAGGGTGACAGTCATGATGGTGTATCTTCCTAAGATTTACAATCATCGGTGCTTTGCCCTCTTTATTTTTTAGAGATAAGTAGGATGCAGACCTACCCTGATCTAAAATCTTCAATGGACCTTGTGATGTGTTCACAAGCCACGTGTGTGTATCATACATCACAAACAAGTTCATTTCCAATCAGCGATGGGTGAAACAACTGGTTATCCAGTGAGGCTTGGTGGACAAGGAGGAGGGGGGGTTCTCAACTATCTGGCTTTAGGCAGTCTGCTGTTTATATTCCTCTGGTGGGTCAGGTTGTTCAGGACACAGTTGTTCGCCAGTGATGCCAGTTTGGAGTTGATGGCACCCTTCCTTTGCTCCCAGCTGCATTCGTCCCCTTCCTCCTCAGGCTCCTCCTCTTCATCCTCCACTTCGCTCTCTTCATCGCTGCGTACATCACGCTCCACCTTTGCAGAAAAGCAAAGGATTATGAATGATTTTGTAATCCCAGGCCCCATAAGGAGCTGTTTAAACAAAGTGCTCCTCTTACCTTGCCCGAGAACACAAACTTATAGACCATGCGCAGGATGAGATACGCCCAGAAGACGTGCAGGGCTTGCAGCACTAACAGCAGAGCATTGAAGAAGTAATAACCGAAGAAGGGCTGGAAGAATTCTGAAGACACCACCAGGGTTGTGTGGACCACTCTGTACAAAAGGAACAGTGATAAGACACAGTCAGCTTTGACCTGCTCCCAGTGTAGTTCAACACTTGAGAAGTTGAGACCATTTCGACCTCCGACGTTCTGTTTCTCGAAGTAACCAAATAAACTCTTTGTAAACCAGTGGTGTGAAGTTTTTGGGAGAAAGAGAGAGAAGATGCATGTTGGAAATATGAGATACACTTTGGTGATGATCCAGAACAAAGGAGCAGATCCACAACAAGTTCAGACTGAAGAGATGACAAAAACCATGTTTTAAAACGTGATGGTGGATGATGGAGCACAAACACATTTTGCCTGGTCATTTTAAACCAGTTATTTAACCAAATGACCACAACAAAAACAATTTGGCAAGTTTGAGGTAATGTGTGATATGACTTGTTTGACGCAGCAAATTCCAACAATGGGTAACACCAATCCAACTCCAAATCTAAAAGAATTTGCACCAATACAATTCGGTAAAAACATAAACTTATATAATCAAAATTTTGATCAATCAAAAATCTCTGACCACGTTACTCACCAAGGTGGACATTTGACGGAGGACAAATCAACTCGTCAGTCCCCTCTGGTGGACTTACCTCGTAATTTCTCCTGTAAATTAACTAAAAATCTAGTTGAATATTTCTGCAAAGATAATTATACTCTGATAGTAAAATATCCTACCTGCTAGGAAACACCACCAGCCTCGTGTAAAGGAAAACGAGAGCGAAGACGACAAACAGTGAGTCACACGTCCTCGTCCAACCGGCATAGTGAAACATCTTAGCAGACTTGTATATGAAAAAGAAAGATAGAGTTCTTGTTAAGAATAAATAATCACAGAAAATGTGACTACTTACTGTATTAAGAGTTCAAATCTATTTCAAGCAGGAATGTTTCAAGGGACTTTGGGGCCCCCGATCATAGAATTTAAGAGGGTTCCTCCCCCTTAGTGACGCCCATGATTTTAAGCACAATCCACAATCATCTCACGATAAGCTCGCTGTCTGTCTCCAGTACCTACCCTAAGATTTCAATCAGTCTGGATTTGTTATTATTTAGGAATTTTCTCCACTATTTAAATGTTCAAATGTTTAATTTAATAATGAGAGCAATGTAACTGTTTATATTCTAAATATACAACTCAAACCTGGAGTTAAAGCTTTAGTAGCAACAAAAGCGACAAATGAAATGTATTGCTTTTCCTCAGATTTCTGAAGCTTATCATCTGTACGTCTGAATTATGAAATCAGATGGGTTGAAAATAGACTTTCCACAGTAAAGGCCACAGTGGGATTTATTTAAACTTTATTGAAGATATTATTATCAGAAACATATTCCTGTCTGTGCGGAGTCACTGACTGAGGTTAGAAATCCACATTATTGCCCCTCTATGACTTATCAGATGCAAGACGACACCCAGTCACGTCTGTGCTCACATAACGAGCTCCACATATTTCCTCTGCTCTGACATCATGCTGGCAATCTTGGTTTTTCAGATGTTATCAGTGAAATGCGACAACCAAGACAATCACTATCATAAAACCAAGAAACAATGGGCCAGTTGTATCAGCGGGCAAAGAGGAGGTAAGAATTATATTACAGCTAAAGGGTATTTTTAGCACAGACCATAATGCTTTCTGTGTGTTATACCAGACACAGGGGTGTAATGAGTAGAGTTGTAAAAGGAAGAAAACCTCCTTTCTGAAATGGCAAAGCCTTGCACATTTAAATGTATTCTAATGAAGAACAGTATTTCCTGCTTGCTTTTCCTTCAACTTATAAAGTACACATGTATACAATGACCCACCATTAATAGATGACAATGGAAAGAGGGAGGAGCAGGGTGGAAAAGCTGCATCATGGGTAAATTCTGAAAATTACAGCTTGGTGTTTTACCTCGAGCAGGAAGTCAGAGGAGTCGTGCACCAGCATCACCAGAGTGCCAACCCTCACATAGTTGGCACAGTAGGAGAAGCCAATGAGGAATATGGTGGCGATGTGATGAATGACCTGCTCCCTGAAATCCTGGAACACACACATCACACAGCATGAGAGAGAAGCACATGTGGTCATTATAATTGTCCTTCTTATTTGAAGGTCTTCATATCCACTCAGATAACTGCAATATTCCTGTGTCTTTGTACCTAGAATTTCCAGAGAAATAATACGTAGATCATTCAAATACAAAGCTTCCTCTGATTGGAATAATCATACTCTTTTTTTACCTTATTTTCTAATCTCGATATGCTGCATTTTCTGTAATTGTGTTGTGGTTGCTGTTGTTGTTGTACAGCAGCTGAGGTCTTGGGGAGAGGGTGAGCGAGTTATCTGTATTTGTATATTTGCAACGTATAAAATTCTGTGTTCACATGCGTTCTTTTCTTTGCATTTGTGTTGATAGGACCCCCTCAAAAATGAGATGCCACATCTCAAGGGGGCTGTCCGCTCAGTAAATTCAAAAAATGCCCCAAAAAGCTAAAGGTGTTCTTTCAAAAACAAGGTTCAGCAACTACAGCAAATGTTTCCTGAATAGTTGCTGTGTTTTTGTCTTCTGCTGTGTTTTATTTCAAATCCTGCAAATGCAAAGAACTCAAAGTTACCACGTAACAGCAGATAATCCAACACATAATCCGTATTAACTTTAATCAGGCCAGAGAAAAACAGGGTTTGGATCACACTGAGTGAGCAGGTGATGACATTTAGCTTTTTTTAGGTTTTGACTATTTGACTAAAGAGAAGAGAAGATGCAGAGGAAACTGAAGTAGATGTTACTCAGCGGTGTGTGTGTGTGTGTGTGTGTGTGTGTGTGTGTGTGTGTGTGTGTGTGTGTGTGTGTGTGTTGTGCATGATTTGGAAAATCACACTCACTTTTCGCTTGACGTCCACAGAGACGCACATCAGCAGCGACAAATAGAAACCCATTTCCAGGATGTAATACCAGTAATGAGCCTCGGCCACGGGCTGAAAAATGAGAGGAAGAGAGAATCAATGAGCCAGAGTCTACGTGCAGCGCTATGTGGCTGCAGCAGGAGCATTTCCAACATCTGCGTCGCCTCAGGAAAACCCATTGTGGAAGTTTCCTGGAGCTTTTGCGCAGCAGAACTGTCTCACTGCATTTTGTGAACGCTACAGGAATGGAATGAACTGACATTGGAACTGATTTTGGCCCCTTCAACATGCACAGTTCAGTGTTTCCAAAGCTCTGGATGGTCATATAAAAAAACCACCTGAACATTCCTATAGAGACTTAAACAAATCAGTTTAACAGCTAAATTTGGAAGTGTTTTGATTCAGAGAAAGTGGTGGTGTGCTATCTCAAATCCAAACACCTCTTGCAGAACACAGAGCACTCAGTCTGCAGCAACACAATGACAGGAAGTTGACTGAGGCGTTTAACCCCGAAAACACATCCTCAGAGACCACAGTGCTCAGAAAAGGAAAAAAGGTCAGCAGCAGAATTGCCTGCAGGAGCTGTAATCAGTCCAACAGCAGATAGAGAGATATGTGGCTTTGCACTTTTCTTTTCTACTGTTTTTTTTTTCTTTTTCCGTTTGTGGTCATGACCCCTCAGGGGAGGGCAGGTCTCCCCTGAGGAATGCTAACCTGCAGGCATACCTAACTGTCATCAGCGCGGAGATATAAGTTGTGGGGAAAACATCTAGAAACACAGAAGCATTCGGGCCGACTGTAAAGAAAGTGAAAGGAATGGAGAATGGAGAGAGTGTTAGTGGGTGAAGGGAGAGCTCTCACCAATCTGTGATAGAAATCTAAATCTGCGGCGGAGACTCAGGACTTTGTTATGTTGGTTCACGCCCAGCTATTGTTTGTTCTGCTGACTTTTTGTTAGCATTAGTGTTGAGATGGAATTTTCACAAAACTTGGTTGACACATGGTCCAAGAAAGAACCCATTAAAGTTTAAAGGGAGGATCCAGGATTTTTTTTATTTGCTTTAACATTGCGAAGGGGTTGATATTTCCGCTAATATCCCAGGGAACAATTCATTGATCTTGATGAATAAAATCAGGCTCGTTTAGGGAACTGATATCTATGAGTATGTGCAACATCCTGAGGCCTAATTGAGTTTAAGGGGACTGTTGGAACTTGGCAAAGGTATGTGCTCTATTTAGTTCCATTCTAGTTGACTGATGATCATTCATTTTCTGTTGAGCACATCTAACTAATCCCCAAAAACATTTCCAGCTAAAATGATGCAATTCAGTTCTGTTGTAAACAAATTCCAGAACAGAATATCCGCGTCTAACTGACTCTTTGATGTCAATCACACAAATCCCCTTCAGTTGAAATCATTTGGTTACCAAACTTGTTTTTCAAAGAAAACTTTCCCCTCATATCCCAGTGCTTCCTGCTCACCTGTTTGGGATATCCCCTCCAACACTCTCTGTGATCCCACAGCCACGCACTCTGCAGAATCAAGGAAACAACAATTCAGTTGTAGCGTGGACATGATTTAAACCTCATGAGGAAACAGAAGGTCATTCACAATGGACATATAGGTTTAGGATTATGAAACACTTACATGTAGAGCATATATGTAAAAAACTAAATCCAACACACTCACAACCAACAACAACATCGTCACATTTATATTCATAGACATTGAATAAATTGTTCACAAGTGCAATTCAGGACAAGAACATGTTAATGTGTGAGATGAGAAGCAGGCGACCAACAGACTTACATTAATTAAAGAGGCGAGCCCAGCGGTGAATGCAAACAGATAGAAGACGAACCGCCAACTGCAGAGATAAACATGAACATGTTAGAGACCGAAAATAATCATTAACGAATAGATACAATAGGAAAAATATTAGATGATCATACATATACATTTTATATAATGTGAAAATTTGCTTCAATTTTAAAAGGATAGATGACTCAAAAGAATTAAAAAAAAATGTAGCAGCAACAACAGTTTGAAGCTTAACATCTGAAAGAGGAGGTGATTAAACTTCAGAAAGTTTCCTTTTCAAAAAATGACTCAGTTCCTGCGGTTTGTTGTGAGCATATCTACACAATAAGAGTTTGAATGTTGTGATGCTTCGTCTCAGCTACAAATCCACTCAGTGAACCCTTTCAAAACATTTAACCCACAACAGCCTTAGTTTGTTTCATTTATGTGTTTAGGTAAAGGAACTCACGAGGCCTCGCAGAACTTTTTGGTGTTGCTGGGTCGATCCTGGTTCCGTCTGTGTCTGAACCACGTCTGTATTTTTCTCTGAGAGAGGCCACACTGCTTCCCCAGACTCAGCAGCTCACGCTGAGCACACACACAAACACACAATCACACATGGTTACACATCAGGTGTGGGTTCAGGGTGAATGCAGCACTTTATTCACATGTTCATCCTGATTCAAGACTCTGCAAAGCTGCGACCTGTCCTCTCACTTCTGAGATGCAGTATTTCACATTTGATTTATCACTGGCCGGAGCAACATGCTGATGTCTCTGTCAGTTGTGTTTTAATATCATCCCAGGAAAACTCATTAGCAAGCACAAGCAGCACATTGTCCAACGTCAACATGAACGATTCCTACGATGTTACATGTGCTTAATAGAACAACAGTTTGTTCTGACCTGATGAGCCTGTAACCAGATGACTGTTTATCTGACGCTGTCTGCTTTCCCTTTCTGCAACCAGTGTTGTGTTACCGTGGAAAGAATCCTTGTACTGAATGAAGAGTGTGTTATTCAGTCAGACAACTCACGTTCAAATGGTTATAGCAACAGTCGAACAGGTTTAGTGTTTGGCTTCGAGGCTCCGACCTAATCCCTCCCCCAGATATGATTACATAGATATGGGAGTAAATACTTGTAACCCCCCAGTTGGAGCCTACAGGTGGATGCTGAGGGGATGGAGGGGCTGGAGCAACTGAGAGCAATGCTGACGCAACAGCGGGGCAAGATATTTTCTCTGCTTAATTAGACAACCTAATAAGGTGGGTGTGTATTATAGATGGTTGTGCCAAGTGAGGTATGTCACATGATGTGTGTCACATGATTGGAGCAGCGCAGCCCGAGCTGCCTGACCTAACAACAAAAATATTTTCATTTTGCTATGTGTGGTAGAGGACGGCTCAGGCCACGATTTTCTGTCCCAGCTCGTCCGAGCCTGAGAGAAAATTAACCGAACCCGTCCTGAACCCGACCTGAACCCGACCTGAACACGACCTGAACCCGACCTGAACCCGTCCTGAACCCGACCTGAACCCGAGCTGAAACCGCCCTGAACCCAACAGGCATTCAGGTATTTTTGTGTGTGCCAGCCCGTCCCTGAAATTTTCCCTGATCACTGGAACGTGCAGTTAAAAAAAATAAAAGTAGATATCCCAGCCAACATAACCAAGCCAGACCAAAACCAGGATTTCATTCCAAAGTTTTTGTCCTAGCCCGACCTGACCGACGAGTCCCAATGGTCTCAGGTCGGGTATCCCATTTTTCTGTGTCTGTGACCTGACATTTACATGGAGCAGCAGAAGAATCACACTTGACCTACTGCGAGTTGAGGAAGAGTTGGAAATAAGTCAGCAGGAACAAAAAACTGAAATGTGCGCACATGCATGTGAATAAACGCATATGCATGCATGCACACAGGACCACTGCACAGATCTGCTCAAGTGGAGCTGTGGATTTTCACTTGACATATCATGTCACTGCTTGTCCTCACAGTGACACAACGCCAAACGAAGGGTGGAGAATTCCCATGTGAACCTAACACTTCTTTTACTGGTGCACACCTGTTGACTGGTATGAGGAAAGGAGGAAAAAACTGCAATAACCTTCTAATTATTTTTCCCCGATGCAGAGGCTCATTTACTTTTATCGTTAGCCGCTTCAAAGGAGGAAACTTTAGAACATTAGAAAGTGACACAGTAAACACACCTTACACAACTCATCCAAAATTCCTGCGTTGAATAATCATTTTACCTTCGTCACACATCTTCCACTTATCTACCTCAGCGTGACTCATGAATTTACAGAAGCTCAGTGGAGACTTCCTTCTCTTTTCAAAAGGATCCTTGTTCTGAGACAATGAAAACACATCCACATGAAAGAGAAGTCCTATAGTTACATCACAATCCTCCTCTCTACTTATTGTTTCGACTAATGAATTCTATTTGTGATTTTCTACTGCTCCAAGAATTACCTCAGAATAAGTGTATATTTGTCTAACTTTAATAATTTTGGTTTTGAATAATGACGACAAAAATGTAAATTCTATTTTCTTTTTAAGAAAATATTACACATCAGAAATATGCAGAGGAGGTTGTTTGGACAGAAATGTGAAGTACTTAGTAATTAAACATACTAAATGTTTACATGTAAGTACTTACATGTAGCCCCCAGCAAGATTAGGCTGCCTGTATTTAGTCTAAGAGGCTAATTTGGGGGGATAACATCTGAAAGACATTTTGCTGCTACTTGTAAAGTTTATTCACGTGTTTGCAACGTCTTAATCACAGGTGCTGGTCGGAAAGCGGGTGTTGGAGATTACTGCTTTGAGACAAGAGGGATTTTCCGTCATCAGCTAAACAAGGGAAGGAGGAAGAAAAATACAAACTTGCGATGGCTGCCGACTGTTCTGCTTGTAGAAGATCTCCAGCTTAGGGATGGAAGCAGCTCGGATCCGAATCGGATCCTTCACGTCTACAGCTCTGCTGAGTGGGACTGCGACGAGCCTGAGAGGACAGAGAGCAGCAGAGAGAGTGAAAATGAATTTTCTACGTAAACATCCAATCTTTCTCTGACAGATTATAGAATTAGTGTGAGGTGACATCAACAGCTCTCCAGTGTGTTGTTATCACAGTACAATGCACAGTAATGACACAAGATAGCTCATTATTCTGCTGCCGACAGCCCGTGGAGTCGCTCGTATGGGACACACTGAGACATTTGCCCAGCGGCCTTTGTCATTAAGTGATATGGCATCAAGAGACATTTGATCTGCATGTGTGTGAGTGTAAATGTACCGGTGAGATTTTTTGATCTGTGTGTGTGTGGGTGTGGGTCTGTGTGTGTGTCTGTGTGTGTGTGTGTGTGTGTGTGTGTGTGTGTGTGTGTGTGTGTGTGTGCGTGTGTGTGTGTGTGTGTGTGTGTGTGTGTGTGTGTGCATGTGCAGGTGCATGATCACGTGTGTACAGTAAATTTATCTCAGTGATAATCTCCCTGAAGTCAGCGGGGAGGGGGGAGACCAGAGAGAATGAGAAGGTCAGGAAAGCTTTGACAGAGACAAACACAGTCTCAGGTTACAACATCATATAACATGCACACGCATTACACACACACATTACACACACACACACACACACACACACACACACACACACACACACACACACACTTTAAATATGACCTCCTCCTCACTGATCACTGCTCGGCTACACCGCCACTCACGCCCTGCTGCCGGCAACTTGCCTCCACCACCCCAGTCTCCGCCTTTCAGCACACACCATCAAACATGGTTGTGGTAAATGGTGTTCATCTTGAACAAATGTATATGGCCTGCCATGCCCACTGGGGGGTTTTGCACATGTTCCCTGTTTTATCTAAGCATGCTGCTTGGCCTTATCCAGGGAACATCCAAAGAATGGAGCATAACTGTATTCCCATTTTTGCAATAAATGTTTAAATCATGACAATGGGTTCCTGACTGAACGAATGTTACCACTCATACGAGCAAACGGGCGACATGACAATTTGCTTTAAATCAAACAGTAGCACTAATCTTTCAGCCAAAAATGCTCACGTAGTTTGAACAGATAGCTGATAAGGGGACAGATTGCAAAAACAAGTCTATCAGACCATCCCTCATATGTTCTTGCACATTGTCTCCATCATTCCAATTCCTGTCTACTTACCAGCAGAACGAGTAACTGTAAATGTGCAGGCATGCAGACTCTAAGGTTGGGTCTTCCAGCTTTACAGGCATGAGCTTACACAACTACTTGTTTCTAATGTATAAGCATACGATTTGTATAAATAATGATGACTAATTTCGGACTTGTTTGTGGTATTTGCTTTCAATATAATGAGATTCGGAAATTTGTTATAACATAAGTAAATTATCATTATGTTGGGGGTTCAATATATCTGATTTCATTTTCCAGTTCAATAACATCCCACCATCTTTTTTTTTATACACTGGTGCGGGAAGGTGATAAAGGTGTAAACAGAAAATGCACTGTCATCAAATGATCACATATCTGAAAACCTCCTTCATGTGCTCAGGTGAATCAAGTTGTTCCTGGAAACATGCATCACCCAAGTGTTGTACCAGTCTTTCGAGGGCTGCACTTAAAGATTATTGCCCATCAGAATATAATCCTCAAGGTGACTTGATAAAATGTCGTAAATCTTCCTGACCAACAGTCAAAAATGCACTTCAATCGAATGCACAAAATAGATAGAAAACACTAGAAAATCTAAAATATATGAAGGTTGAATAGATTTATATTCTTTTTATCTTTGCAGCCTTAAATGCTATTAATTACTTTTACAAAGCTAATCCGCAAATATTCAGAAACCAGTCCCATCATTTTGTCATGCCTCTCGTCACCATCTCTTACAGAGGATACGGTTGAATTCCCTCTTATTGTCACCACAGACGTGCTTTGACGTTTAATTTTGAAATCTCTCGATGCTTCAGGAGCAGGATTCTCATAAAAGCACAACTGGGGATTCACATTAGCCTTTTCCCATCTGTCTTTATACCTCGTGACTTCTGCTGGTAGTTTTAACTATAAAAGGCTTCATAGGCTGTTGTTTAATCAGTTTGTCACCGACAATAAAAAGCTCCCCTTAACCTTATCTCGGCCCATCGGCCACATATCACAGTAGCTATCCTCCTTTTCCTCAAAAACCACACACACATTTGTTATCTGCTCAGTACAGTCCAATCCCTCTGGGAGGGGAAAGGGTTTTTACCCTGTCAGCAGCTAAAACTGTCTACTCATGAAGCCGGTCTCCTGCTGCAAGTCTGATCTGCAGCCTCCGTGCACTCTGAGGACTAATGAAGAGGAGAGGAGTCATTATCCTGAGCCACACAAGCAGTTTTACAAGCAGCAAACCAGCCAGTCAGTAAAACAACATGAGATTAAATCAGAGGAAATTAATGTTTTAAAATGTTTTCATTCACGTGGAGACAGTTCAAAATAGCAGCATCACACTTGACTCCAACTGACTCTTATAAAATTGTAATACTTAATTTCAAGCTTGCAGGCCTATCATGAAAAAGACCTGCAGAGAACTCTGGATAATCTCAAAAAGTATCTGAAGTGGCTCTATGTGAGAATGCAAATGTCTAACTAAGTTGAAGAGGACATTCTCTGGAGTTTCTCCTGCCATCGCCCGAATAAGAAATCTGGTTAATGTCAGATTGAGCCCATGTGAGAATACAGCAGGAGATTATCCTGAGGATTGACTGCAAGCAAGTGGACACACTGATGATGTCCCTAACAGGCAAAGGACAAAAAAGAGGCAAACATGGAGGAGACGCCCACAAAGATGTCAATTTAGAGCAAATGCGGAATTCAAGAGCTTTTGGTGATAAGAGCCGACGCCAGAGTCAGTGCTGTAAACACACACGACACAAGTGATTTCCACAGTCCTTCCTCCTGCATGCTGCACAATCCCTCGCCTGAACGCTCCAGTAATTTCTGTATTGAACTCATCTGAGTGGAGAATCTCCTGGAATGCAAACTCCGGAGAAGCCTTGACCCCCTCGAGGACATTATCCTTAGTTCATGTCTGAAAACGACTATATTCACAAACTGATGCTCCACTAAATGGGGCATAGCACACGTCAAAGTTTATGAAGACAATTAGGAAGTGAGATTAAGCTGTGATTTCTTGGTCCAACAGAGATCAGGCAGTTGTATCTCACCTCTCAAAGACATATCTGAGGGCTATGAAGGCCAAGGCCAGAGGCAAGGTGTAGATCAGATCCCTGGGTAGAGGGAAGTGCCCGTCTTCCACCTTCATCTTAATGTCCCGCCAGCGGATACCAGGAGGAAGCCAGTACTTTTCCTGCCACAGCCACTCGTTTAACAGGGCCTCCATCCTGAGGAGAGGAGAGGAGAGGAGTGGAGAGGAGAGGAGGAGAGGTGAGTGAGAGGTGAGTGGCCCGGACCTTCGTATTTTTTGGGACAGCTGCAATACAGTGGGCCATAGTCAATCACATTACCTTTCATTTATCTGACGCTTTTATCCAAATCAACTTACAATAAGTGCATTTGAGTACAAACCCAGAACAACAAGAATCAAGAAAGTACAATATATTCAAAAATAGAGCTAAACTACAGAGTGCTATAAGTTAGTGCCATTAGAGTACTACTAAATTGTTAGTTTTTTTTTTTATTATTTATTTATTTTAATTTTTTTTTTTTTGAGGCGGGCCACTTTCAAATGGATAGCGGGCCGCAGATGGCCCGCGGGCCGTAGTTTGGACACCCCTGGTCTAAAAAGTATCAGAAATGAAGTGAAATTAAATTATAATTTCCCACAGACCAAGGTTTTAAATTAGTCCTGAACCGAAAGACACTTATTTGTGACTGAGGGAAACCGAGGCTCTGCATGCTACACATTTTTTGCTTTGCTTGGAAAAATGAGAGAAACAATGAATTGCTTATTTTCAGTCATTTAACTAATTAGTATCCAACAAATACACATAAACTCAGCAATGCATGCATGGAAGGAGTACTTCACACACACAGGTTTGTGCAGCTATCCTTATAAGGACTTTGCATTGACTTCCATTCGTTGTGGAGAGCCAAACCAAAACCTTAACCTTAACCATGACAAATTCATACCTAACTCTAACTCTAACCCTAACCTAACCACAAATTACCGGAGAAGTTAAGTTTTGCCTGAGCTGGACCGAGGTTTGGTCCCCATGAGGTCCACTGGTCCTGACAAGGTTTGTGTTTATCGACAAAAGAGGAAACAAAAATGAGAGCGCGCACAAACACACGCGCGGGCACGCACACACCTGCATACACAGTCCTGTCTTGACAACTTCAGGGGACATTAAATTGATGTAAATAATTAACCAGTTATTTGCCTAACTCCCGCTAACCCTTTCACTAGGTCCCCACAAGATGAGTAATACCTGGACCACACACACGCCTGGTTGTACACCATGATAACAGTGTGTCAGATCCTCCACGATACCGCAAAACAAACAAACAAACAAACAAACAAACATCATGGGGTTCACAGTGAGACGCCTCCACACACAACACACGCACACACACACACACAAACTGCAACCAACAATCGAGGCTACACAGAAAGCGCAGTGAGGAATTCCTCCTTCACATCCTGATGAACAACCTCAACAACACCGTGAACCAACATGGATCTATAGAGTGTGTCAGAAGCAGAGAGGAGCCTCCGCTGAAGCAGTGCGACACTGCGGTTACCTGTCTGCGCTCCTCTGATGGTGATGAAGATGATGACGGTGAGGGGCATGTGCAGCGTTCAGGGGAGACACAGGAGAGGAGGAGGAGGAGGAGGAGGAGCGTGTTTGACGCAACCAGCTCCTGCTGTTGCTGAGGGGCGGAGACAGACAGAGAGAGAGGGAGGGGGGAGGGGGGGGGGGGGTGGGGGGGAGATCATCATCATCATAATCACCACCACAATCCCACCACCATCATCATCATCATCATCATCATCACCATCATCACCACCACCACCACCACCATCATCATCATCATCATCATCATCATCATCATCATCATCATCTTCATCGTTATCGTTATCGTCATCGTCATCGTCATCATCACCATCTTCACCACCACCACCACCATCATCATCCCCATCACATCACCATCACCATCACCATCACCACAATCATCGTCATCGTCGTCATCATCATCGTCATCATCACCATCTTCACCACCACCACCACCATCATCATCATAATCACCATCATCACCACTACCAACACCACCACCACCACCACCATCATCATCATCATCATCATCATCATCATCATCATCATCATAATCGTCATCGTCATCGTCATCATCACCATCTTCACCACCACCACCACCATCATCATCATCATCATCATCATCATCGTCATCATCACCATCTTCACCACCACCACCACCATCATCCTCATCATCCCCATCACATCACCATCACCATCACCATCACCATCACCACAATCATCATCATCGTCGTCATCATCATCAACACCATCACCACCACCACCACCACCACAATCATCATCATCATCATCATCATCATCATCACTATCATCATCATCATCATCTTATATGACATAATCTCATATATATAAATGTACTATGATGATCACATAAATGTGACAACATGCTTTTCATTTACATCCTGCTGCTTACTCAGGTATAATTTACCTGTGAACTAATCTTTTTCTATCTGTGCCATTTCAATTTAATTTATGAACAATTCTTTAGCACTATATATATATTCTGTATAAATGACATTTTCCTTTTTTTGAAATGTAATGCTTCAGAAAGATGGAAGTATGGAAATATTTCACTGATACAATTTATCAATTAATGATCACGTAAAAAAGCTGATAAGGTATATAAATATATATCGTCTCAGTTGTAGATGTTATAACCAAATTAATATATTAAAGCTCAAGATTCGACAAAATCTATCAAATCTTTTTAGCGGGGGGATAGTTTTTTCTGTTTGGAGTTCTCAAAGTAGTGTGACCTGACCTGCTAGTGGGCATTAGATCTGTATAAAGCTGCAGTACGGTGGCCCTGAAGTGCAAATAAAACTACAGATAAAAACTGGTTTTCGGAACTATGAGTACTCCTCTCTGTGACGCCCTGATAAGCCATCTTGACAGGCGTTAGTTTGTCGCCATGATGATACCATCTCTAAACTTATGGCAGGGAAATGTCCCTAAACTGGGTGTGTTCTGTTATCGCTCCACAAGCCTGTTGTGTTTTTTACATGCCACATGACCTCACTACTGCATAAAAGTATATGTACTCTAAAGTGCAGACAATAATGACACACCCTGCCTGACCCCTTTTTACTTCCATGCAGTTTCATCTGCGAGACATGATTATGATTTTAAACTGCAGGAGGAATGTGGACCGTCTGGAGTAGTAGAAGTTACTATATTCTGTCTATCAGGCTGGTGGAAAGTCAAAAAACACACACGTACTATGTGGAGAAAAAATAACACAGACTGAATATAATGAACATTCTACAATATTTTGTAAAATGGACAAAATTAAAATAAGGAATGGATTGAAATGAGACCATGTGTTTTTATAAAGTGGTTTTCACATGGAAGCTGGTGTTGTTTTGTGTATGTGCCCAGACATGCCTCAGTGGGATTTGGTGTGTATGTGTGTGTGTGTACATGAGTGTATGTGTGTGCGTCTGTATGTTGGATAACTGCTGCATAATTGGTATAACGAGGGGAAAATTGGTTTTCAAACGAGTATGACGGCCAGTGAGTTCATTTCCTCTTTTAAAGCCAATCACAACAACTGATCCACAGATGCAGCACAACGGGTAAAGTACTAAATATTAATCATTGCTGCACATATAGAACAGCACTTTGAATTTGTTCGACTTAAAGTCATGTGTAAAAGTAGCCTGGTCTGCATTAATAAACCTTTTATGGACATTTTTCAGAAACTTGGATTCCCCGCTGCCCGTTCTTGTTCCCTGTGGAGTCTCAATGACCTACACAGCTGTATTCTGTTACCCTGTTCAGCTCTGCTCCCTTAAACCATCCTCTCCTCTCCGATAAAAGCTTGCTCTTACCATCTACGACTGAATGCACTTTGTTCTCGGTGTGACCTGCAGTATGGTGCAGGTTAAGGTGTGAAATTAGGTTAGCGGAGCTGTATCCTTGCATAAGCCAGCTACTGATCTGGCCAATACCCTGCGCCATGTTGCAGCCACAAGGGGGCTTCAGCAGATGAAAACAATTTGCATAAAAAGTGAACATGCACTCCAAATGTCATGGAAACCCATCTGGGAGATATTTCACTCAAACCTACACATGTACACCTGCTGGTGGCGCTGTAGAGGTAAAGTCCTGTCATGATGATTTATCCTCTGGGAGCCTTGAATGTCTGTTTTAGATGTCCATAGTGGCCCATTCCGTTCTTGGCCAACTTTGCTGCTGCACACAGAAACTCTCCCTGCAGAGGATCCACCACTCACATCTAGCCATGTCTCATTGGGGCTCTGAAGGCCCTGAGTCGTAAGGGCCGTGAAGGGCCTCAGGAGGCCCCTGGTTCTTAACTGTGTACCCCTCTGTCTGGGCCAACAATAACACAGTTGGTGAGGTGGGGAATGTGCACAGGAAACCAGTGCTTCACAGCAACAGCAGCCATGGCGGCTCTGAGCCTGGCTGAGCTGAGCTGCTGAAGACCTGGCGGGAGCACAGTCACGTTTCAGCCAGGTCTGGGGCGGGGCGGGGCTCAAACCCTAACCCTACACACACACACACACACACACACACACACACACACACACACACACACACACACACACACACACACACACACACACACACTCTGAATTTTCCCACGGGACCCTGACCGCATTTACAGTGCAGGAAAAAGCACATGTGCATAAATACCCAGACTCATATCCCACTTTTAGCATTACCTGTTTCACCAGATGTACAAGGGCAAAGATAGGCTTGTATATTTGCATTCATATGTTTTTCATCTGATTTTCTCCATGGACACACACACACACACACACACACACACACACACACACACACACACACACACACGTCTCATCAGCACACACTCTCTTGATCCCCTTCTTGTCCCTTGTCTCATTGAGCCTTGACACTCCCTGTCATCCTCTCTTCTCTCTGCCAGGTGTTTTGTCGGCCCCCTGTGGCTGCCAACACAACACAGGCTCTGTTCTCGTCCCCCTGTGGACGAATGCTGGGAAGCTCTCACATGCGCGCTCCCTGTCTCCGTTGCTCTATTAATTTCTCTCCTGGAGCATTCCTCGAGCTCTCGGCTGTTGTTTCTCATTCTTTTTGTCTGTTATTTTTGGCGTCAGTTGTCCCTCAGACCCCCAGAGTGAAGCCAGTTAACTTTCCAGCTGTAAGCTCAAAGACAACAGTGCAAGGCATCCGAGTCTTAACACACTCTCTGCCTGAGACGGAGCTAAGACAACAACTGGAGGCATACAGTGAAAACGGTGCTCCTGGGTTAAATGGAATTCTCCCTCATGGACAAGGTTTGACCTAATTCCAGCTAAAGGACCAAACTGTGATGCCACTTTCTTCCAACAGAGGGCGCCAGATATTGCAGCCTCCTCAGATAGCTAACTAGGTGCATATCGTAATATAACAGTAGTGCCGGCAGCTGCTAGGAGTCTCCACACTCCACTTCTTTCCTGTTCTTCAGGCACATTATAGTCCCACACACTTCAAGTATTCAAGGAAATATTTACTAGCTATCTATTCAAAATATGTGCATAGTATAGATTTTTACATTTGAACAATTCTATTTGATTGCTCTCAGCGTATCAGATATCATTAGGGTGATACACTGCACGGTATAAGATAGGAAAACTGATCTGAGTCTCACAGTTCTCACTTTTCGTACATCAACTTGTTCCCACAAGCACCAACTGTCTCACAAATTAAACCACTGACTTGAGCTCTAACCTTTAACTAATGGAGCGATCACAATCTGTACTGACACTGGAACCGAGGGCCAATCTTACATACTTTTCCTTTCAAAATTTAGCATTTCATGGATCTTAATAAAAAATGAGTAAATCAAATACTTAAAGCGGCTGATGTGTGTGAAATTTGGTTGACTTGGGTTGGGCAGAGGGGAGGTATTTGCACTTTTGGGCAAATTATATTGTTTTCATTGGCATATGTTTGTATTTTACTGCACTGACATTTTGTGGAGGAGCGGGACACGATCAAAGGAAGAAGCCATTACATTTTGGACTAAATCCGGATAAACGGACAGATCCAGGAATATTTCTGGGGATTTCTTCACACACGGCCAGATTGGGCGTTAGCCTTATAGAAATTTGATCAAAAAGCCGATGGCTTCATGTTTTTTGTAACTGGCAGAAAATACCACATCTTCCAAGTAGTTTTACACTATGCCAAAATATGATCAGACCAAGATGAAATCTTGCCGATATAATTCTGCTGTGAAAGCAACCACAGATAGAAAGAACAGTTGGTGTAATAAAACCAGCAGCTGTATGTGTGTCTGCGTTTGTGTGCTCGGTCAAAGGAACATTTCCATCCTTCAAGGCGGGACATAGAGAGGTAAACATCCTTAAGAGGAAGTTTGATTGCCAGGCACAAAGCCAGCTACAAAGCCTCTGTCACCCACCTGTTTACAGGCTTAATTAACAGGCAAACTCCAAGTCAGATGGAGGCTATGTCATCTGTCGTGTCAGGCGGGGGGTCAGCGCCTCATAGCTTCACCCCACAAGTATTTAAGAGACCCTGAAGTCATGAAACCTCCCACTAAACCAAACAGTGCTGAGTCATGGCGTCATCGGTCGGAAAGAATGGGGCACAGTTTCAGAAACTATTGTTCTTATGAACAGAGAAATTGAGTTAACAAAACAAAGAAAAATGACATGTAGGATTAATTGAAGTGGTTGAAGAAAACATGCTTCAGTTCAAAAAACAAGTGAAGCATGAAACCTGACAAAAAAATGTTAATGTTTTAACCACAAAAAAGACCAAAGAATCTTCCTGTGATGGAAATATCTGGAAAACCATGTAACATTATTCATAACTCTATGAAAAGTAAGGAGAAGGAGGTTGTCTGCCCTTTATAGCCTATACTTTCAACATTCTCAACATTGTTTAATGTTCTAAATTTATTATTAGGTATTAGACTTCAATGATTAATCGTTCATATCAATTCTTTAATTTAGCTATTTATGATTTGATTTAATCTTATTTGCTATTTTATTTATTATTAAAAAAATATATTTAATGTGTTTGTATATGGTCAGAGGGTTAAGGTTTTACAAATAAATAACAGTGAATTAACTAATTTTATGTTATTTTTAATAATGAATATTTGATGCTAATCCAAATATTGAATTTGAATTTAATAGTTTATTTGAAGTTTTTAGGTGTGGTTATTTTGTAGACTATTATCATTTAATCCCAGTTGATTGATTGTTTTTGAAAAGATATAGTCACCAGATGCTTCCATGTTTTATATTTGAAGTGGAGTAAACCTTGATACCAAAAGGCAAGGTTTTTTCATAAATTAAAAAAAGCTAGATTTTTTTAAATATTTTTAAATAAATGATTAAATATAGGTTATCAAACATACTGTAATCCACACTTGTATTAAATAGCATTAAACTAAAATCTGTTCACATCAAAGTGAGGTCTTTATTTTGTTCTCAACATTCAGTAAAGAGGCTGTAATGTCCTTCACGCCCCTCTGGTCCAAAACCCTCCATTTGCAAATACTCACAGTTCGAGTGTGTGTGTTATTTATTTCACGAAACATGAATCACAGGTGTGTGAGGTCTTATTACATCATGACAAGTATCAGACACGATGAACAAAGCCAGACCGTTTCATCACAAACAATTTCAAATGGGACCATGTGACTCTATAAATATCCTGTGATATCATGCTATTTTTCTCGTGGTACAGGTCACACACTCAGGACCAGTTTGTGCTCAGTTAAATATGACCTGAGTCAGGTTTGCATGTTTGATATATGGATACTGGACAATGATTCTGAGGTGAGAACAGAGGAGCCACACCTTCATACCTCACCTGTGCCTGGCCTTCAACCAAGCAGCCCTTACATTACTGGAGAGAGAAACCAGGTGAAGCTGAGCAGTAAAATTACTGCGTTCAGCAATCGCCCCCTTTCCCAGCTAACGGTTCACCTCCCTAATGACCGTCTATTATGTACAGCTGGTGTTCAGGTCAAAGGTCACAGGTATACAGGTCTGCTTCGTGGCATTCCTCAGTAGGGGTTGCTGTCCTATTCCCTCAGCTACTATCGCGTCTGTCCCATGTTTTACGATATGATTTATTTGTGCTTCTTTGAGTGAGATCTCCATTGAGAACTGGAGAGCCTTGACTGACAGATTTTCTTCAACAGAGTCGGTTAGTCCACTTTTCTTATTCACATTCCCACGGACATCATTAGACAGTAGAAGATAAATGGAGGCTAAACACAATGAGACAGAATTAGTCTGGCTGGACATTAGTCAGCTCTGTAAAACTGCAAACATAGCTCTTGCCTATACAGTGACATATGGTACATGCTCTGTTTTAAATTTTTCTCACCACTCAATTTTGAAGTTTATTCCACCTTCACCAAAGAGGTTATGTTGCCATTGCTGTTAGTCTGTGTTTGCAGGATTAATGCAAAAGCGTGGGTCGATAAAGAACCCATTAAAGTTAGTCTAAATCTGGACAAAGGATCTAGGATTTTTTTAAATAACTTTCTTTAACATTGTGACATTGCAGATTTCCCAGGGAGTATTGGATCTTGGTGAAAGAAATATTCAGGGGTGTAGCCATATATACTACGAGTGTGTGCAATGAAGTGCCGGTTGATTGAATTTTAGAAGACTGTTGGGCCTTTGGTGAGGGAATGATTCATACTTTCATTATGAACAAAGCTCACAAAAAGGGCCTTCATCAGACTCATATTTCTTTCTGACTTCTCTACTCTGTCAGTGCAAACTCATGTGTTTTTCTAACAAATCTTTAAAAACTCGAAAATGAATGAATCCTTTCTGAAAACGTCACTTTTTCGACAGATGTTACTAATAAATTTGTCTGGGACTATTTTCTGCCATGACACTGTCTCATAATATACAACAGTGGTCTTACTTATTGTAATTAAAGAACATGCCATCTTGTGCCAAGATGTAGCTCACGGGTGTGTTTTTAATAATGCGAGACATCAGTGGCACATTGGATCATCGGCTATGCTTTGGCTTCGAAGGATCGGCTCATTGTTGGTTCGGGTCTTTCCAAGGGATTTGCTGTCAGTAAGAAAATATACAGACTGCATTGGCAGAATAAGCCAGTCCTGTGTGTTCATGTGTTGCTCATATTGTTTAGGGCGATCACACTAGTATTTGGAAGCAAGAAAAACCTCAAATCTGGACTCCAGAAAAAACCAAGACTCTAAAGCAAATGGAAACCATCTCTGCTTGCCATTTTGCATTTGCACACATTGTTCCTTTTAGCGCTTATTCCCAGATGAGCTTCGTTTTGCTGGGGATTTGTCTGTGTCTTAGTGTGAAAATGTGTTCTCATTCGCAGGACCTCTTCCCCCTGCCGCCCCAGATACCTTTACCTTCTTTACCCAGTCATTCTGTAGCATGTCCTTCAACAGCTCGCACGGCTCCACACGTCATACTTACCACAGGGGACAAATATTTAAATAGATACCACTATTTGAATACCCTCCATGAACTCTGCTCGCTCTGTCTTGTGAGTCCCCCTTCATCCCCAGCTGCCCCTCAGCCTTGCCCCCTTCGCTTTACAGGCTGGGACGTGCACATCTGTCTCCCACCCCCCACCTCAGCTCCTCATTGTCCTCCAGTGACATCATTGAATTACTCACAGGATCCCCTCTTTCATCATCATTTCTGTAATGATTATCATTATCATACCGCCGTTAAGGTCTCTCGGACTGCATCATATTTGGCTCACTTCCTTTCCCTGTCCTGTGGTGATAACATGAGGAAGACAGGAGTAAACGTCAGGTTTAGGTGATGTGAAAGCACAGGAGGTGTAGGGTGGAGGGTGGAGAGGCTCCGGGCTACAGGGAGAATTGTTTTGAGGCCAGGGGAAGAGTGTTGCAGCTGCTGAATGGTTGTATCTCTAAAGCCGCTTGTGGACATGTACTGAACTATAAACATTTCCCCGAAATTTCCCGAAGGGGCTGTATGTGAGAAACGCAAATATCCAACTCACTTGTTCCAGACATTTTGTCAGAGTGAGCCCCTGTGAGAATTCAGCAGGAACACATCCAGAAAATGTGGACAAAGAACGGAGAAAAAAGGATGCTTCAGGGTGAACAAGAGGTGTAGAAGACGTCAGCACTGTGGAATTCCTACATGATGTCCTGCTTCCTGCATGCTCTACCCAGACAACACTCCTCACCTGAATGCTCTGGACACTTTCCCTTTTGTTGTGAACACGTTTGAACTGGAGAATTTCCTGCTGTGTTCTTCATTTATAAAAATCTAATTTTGTCCAGACCCAATTTTCAGGACATTGTCCAGAGAACACGGCCTAAAGCCTGAAACATGCTTCTGCGACTGCGTCTGCGTCTTTTCACGCCGCTGTGGCGCAAGACTCGTTGTCATTCATGCTTCCCCAACCGTTGCGCGTCTTACAAAGCAATTCCGCGCCAGAACACTAGGCGGAGTAATGCTTTTTGTCGAAGACGACCTGAGAGACGCCTTCTTTCTTCTTCATCGATTGTTTATTTACATAGCTACTGCGGCTCCTTGTAGCCTTTTTCAGGCGGACAAATACGCCGGTCAGTGACGGGTTATACAAGTGGACATACTTTCGGATCTCTTCTGCCAAACGCTCTTCTATTTGGTCCATATTCATTCTTCTAAATCTCCCGTTGTTTCTGCCTGTATTATGGGGCATGAAACCGGAAATGCAGCTCCAGAAGGGATATAGAGCAGACCAATCACAGCCTTGCGGGCTGAGTGAGCTTGCGGAGCTTTGCCGTAAATTTTAGAAAAGTGGGGCGACGCCCGTCAGCACGTAAGAAGGGATACATAAGCACGTAAGGGACCCGGAAGGGCTCTTGCGCTTACGGGCCCGTGAAAACGCAGAAGCATGTTTCAGGCTTAAGAAGCAGCACATGTCACAAACCACTATGGTCGTTTGTCGGATTTTTTATCATACATGAATAAATCAACTTCATCATCAACTTATCATCATTATCCGACGTCAACCCTGTCGAGTCCCCGATCTCCAGCTGCTGATTTGATTCCACCTTCCACTGCCCAACGGATTTGCCCTTTCAGTTTCGAAGTGGTCTGAAAACAACATCTTTAACATTATCTCACGTGTCGCGAGGCCGACGCTTTGTTTAAGTGGGTAACGACTGTGTTCTTTTTTTACAATGGCTCGAGCAGACCACTTACAATGATAGGAATGGTCACTCCACAGCTGTGTTCTTATCTAGCATCAGCAACGACAGGCAGGAATGTGTTGTAGCTGCTACAGACCTGCTACATTGTTTTTCACAGCCATGCTACTTGGAAGCAGGAGGGTGGGTCTGCCATGGCTTTCTGTTATTCATTGTTTTTGCACATGTTAAACCTACAATCAGCCTACTTGTCTGATCAATCTGCAGTTCTGTGGAACACCAGCAAGGGTTTATCCACTAGCGTTTTCTGTAAAGTTCTGTAAATCTGTTTGAGGAGTGACGTTTGGCTTTGACATTGCTTCTCGGATAAAGGCCAAACTGTGTACATGAATGACATATGTTATATTTCAGTGTGATCACCACCAGGATATACAGCGGTGTGCAGATTACTCTTTCCCTGAGATGGCCTGTGAACTCTGCGGAGGTCTTATGTCAACAAGACTTGGGAGATTTTAAACACAGTAAAACCTCACACCTCTCAGAGAAAACCCTGGACTTGGAAATGACTCTAGCTCTTGTGTTTTTCTCCCCAGTCTCATTCTCTTCCTCCGATTTGACTCCTTCTTTCCCAATTGATTGTTGTCTTAAAACATGACACATCTCATGTGTTACCTCTCCAATTAAGATACTGTCTTGGTAATTTCCTGTCCTTTTAGTTTGGTTTTGTTTCCTTTGCTTGCTCCAATTTCAGCTTCTTATCTCCCCTCCCCTCTGTCCTTGGTGTATTATCCCTCCTGACTTCTAAGCTCCTGACCCCTGCTGTGTGTATGAAACTTGACGGATCCTGGTCAGGAATTTGCCCTATATCAGCAGAGTTTGGGGCCCGTAGCTGTAAATCACATGACCAGTATGTGGGAATGACCATAATGAAGATGGACGGGCTGGAGAGAGAGCTGACAGTGGGAGTCGCATTCCTGAAGCCGGTCCTTCGATGGTGCTGAGTGCACACACACCCAAGCCCACTTGTATTACTATAACTACGTTTATCCTAACCTTCAACATAACCTACAATAACTGTATTCCCAAGTGAAAGCCTTGTAGTTTGCCCTCTAAACGGAAATCACAGACCCCCTCTAATCTTTCCCAAAACCTTCTCCCTTCCACAAACAATATAAACATATAAACACACTAGTATACAGGGTGTGTGTCCGTCATGAGCATGTGCAGACCTGGAAAATGGGGGAGAAGGCTGAAAGTTGAGATACTCTATTTCCCTAAGGGGGCTTCACACCTTCCCAGTTTGATCTGGACTTTCTGACTTTTCGGTTTAGTCCAAACTGGGGGGTGAAAGATGCCTCGGACAACGGTTCAGACCAACGGACCAACATTTTGTACAACCATGGTTTGGTTAGTTTAAAGAGTGACAACATCTTCCCGGATAGTTCAGACTTTCAGACCAATTGCAGTTAAGACAACATTAAACAATATAAGCAGAAGGAGAAGTGCGTCTTAGAATTTATTGTAGCCCTCACCTCCATCAAAATAATGTTTGAAGAACAAGGATGTTAATTTTGCTGGTAGTAAAATCATAGAGATATTACAAAGTGAACGTGTTCCTTCATTTCCCTCAGTCAAACAGATCAGGTTTTTATTCATAAAAAGTTAGTGACTACAAAGCTGAATTTACAACACGCCAAAGTCAGACAAACACCTGTCTACAAACTAATCACTGACAAGTGCAAGTAGACGCAGCCCACCAAGGTAATAATAGGACGTACTGACCAAAGTCTTCAGTGCACACCTTGAGACACAATGTAAAAACTAACCAGATCAGATGTAGACTATGACATAAAGACATTAACCTTGGTTGAGACTTTCAGGTTTGAAAACACTCTCAATTGAAAAATGTTGTTGGGAGTGTTGGGTCCACTTAAAGAAAAACAATGTTTACATTTGAGAACAAAGATATATTAGCATGACAATAAAGTCAGAATATTACAAACATAAAGTCAGTATTTTAGGCTCTGTGTCATTTTATAGGGGAACAGCCAGTCGCCTGGATTAAAATGAGGGTTGTGCAGCATCTTGTTAAATCATTGGATTGTATAGGTTTCACAAATGAAGAAATACTTACTATTTGGCAAATCAGTACAACACTTACTTAAGTATCAGGCATTTGAAAAGATTGGACAAGAAACTGTGTCTATTCTGAAGAAAGAACCACACAGACCACTCAGAGGAAATTGCCTCTTTTATGGAGGAGAAAATGTCGACTGTGAGGATATCATGAGTTACTTCTGTGTGATATTCAAATAGGTTTTGAACTGGTGCAAGAGGTGATCCAGGTTCTCCTTGGTGGTAATTTCTCCCCAAAATGTTTCCCTCATTATATTATTGCTTTTTTTTCTCATAAAATCATGACTTTATTTCCCTTATATGATGACCTTATTCTCATTAGATTGCTGCTGGGAATGTCATTGTCAGCTATATACCTCTTCATTATCTATGATGCAGCTACATGTTACTAAGCTAAGTCAAACAGTGCGGTGATGCTGCAGCTTCCTAAAGTTGCAGAACACGATCAAACCACGAGCCTTCAACTGGTACCAGACGCCAGCGACCACGAGGGAGGCAGGCACACACACACTTCCTCAGTGAGACCACACACCTCCGCTGTCGCATCTCAGCTCTTATCCCTCCCTAGTAACAGGACAGAAAGACGCCAAGTTTACTCTGTATCGAGAAACATTTCTCAAGTGTTTTTCTCAGTTTTGGAGAAGCAGGAATTCAGAGAACCACTCAAAGAACCACAGACAAATGATGAGCTGGCTGCTCTGTGACCTCACAGGCTCTTGTAGGAGTTCAGCGAGTCCATCTCTGACTCAGCCAGACATACAGAGGAGCAAATATCGGTTCTCTCAGATCCTGTGTCTCTCCTTGGTGTTTGGCTGGCAGAGCAGACAGCTGGACTGCTACAGCACTGCCCTTAATCTTGAGTGAACCCCCCCGCTCCCCTCCCACCCAGAGAGCCCTGTCTGCCTGTACACCTACAGTACTGCTTTCTCCATGTGGGGGGGTCTCAGCACTTCAAAGCCCCTGGGAGCTGCAGTGGGGTGACGAGCAGAGCTGAGCAGGATCACACTCATCAATGTCAAACAAACAAACAAATTGCATATCATCTAACCATGAAGCTAGCTCAGCAAAAAAACTAGAAGCAAGCTAACTTAGCAACCTCTGCCCTCGGGATGACGTCACACCTGACTAACCCCAGTTGGGTTAGGGTGGGGGTTAGGGTTAGGGTGGGGTTAGTTGCCGTTGCACAGGAACAATGTTAACGTTAGCCAACTAGCCATTGTTAGCAAAACAGACTTTAGGGGGCATTCGAGTCGCAACGTCAGACTTGGGTGTTGGCAATTCCGAACTCTGAGGTTTAATGGAACTCGGTTTAACTCCTAAGAGTAAAACAGATAAGATATTTGAACATAGCTGGAGATAGAGGTATTTGTCCTTCAAGCAACAGGACGACTGATGACTTAGACTGACTAATGAGATAAATACGGTTAAAAATAACCTGTATATTCATAAGAGAGGTTGAGGACATAAGTTATGTCATGAGGCACAAACAGCTGGTGACCTGATGCTTTCAGCCTGAACTAACCTTCAGAAAAAACTGAAAAAGAAACATTACTACGACCACGCAGCCTTGTACTGTGTGTGTGAGCGCATGCAAACATATGGGACGGCCCCATTTGTATATATTAGCAGTTCAGAGCGTGAAAATCCACTCATCATTTCTTCAGATCTTCCCACTTGTCACTACATATGCTCTATTCTGTGTTTCTAGACTCAACACCCCCCTCTTCCTTTTCCTTTTGTTGGTTTGTGTAAAAATCCTGGGTGGTCCATTGATACGAGCCTCTGTTGCGTGTCTCAGAGCAAGAGAGGTTTGACCCTAAACAAATGTCTCACAGATAGGCGTAGGGAACAGCATCTGTTTGTGTTGACAGTGGAACATGACTTCAGTTAATCATAAAGAGGATGGAGATTCTTCTGACTTGTTTTGTTAGAACTTAAACAGTTTATGTTTTGTTTTCCCAGAGCAAGTGTGACTATGTCTTTCGAAGAATCTGTTTCATATGTTTGATCCCTCTCTTCCCTCTTTCTCCCACTCTTCATCCTCTTGTTTTGGTTGTCCGTCTCTGCACACACATCACACACTTGCCTCTCCTCTGCTTTTGTCCTCACCTCTGTTATTCCCCCGGAAAAACAGCTGCAACCCAACAAGGAGGAAGACAACCGCAGGAAGGACCAGCGGGATGGATGAAAGGTGGAAGGAATGCTGATAGACAGGTACACTCAAAAAAAGGATATTGGGTGGCTGTCCTATTTACTTGAATTAAAAGAGTATTTCGAATTAAATAATTCATGTTTGCAAGATGAACGTAATAAAATTGCGTTGGATTTGCTAAATATTCAACAACTTCGCTTTAACACGATTAAATCACGTTGATATGAACTGATATGTTCGAGTTTCTGCGCCAGAAGCACGGCATCGTCGCGAGAACACACCTCCATTACGCATCGCGAGAAGAAAAATACCGGAAGTCAGGTACGTTACCGGATGTGTTCGTCAGGCGCACACGGAGAAGGTAAGAGAAAATCAATTTCCATCCAATCATATGCGAGCGAAATATTGTTCAGAAATCTCATCAGCTGTTAGTCGGTTCATCTTCCACGGTATTAGAACCCAGCGGTGTATTTGTTACTCGCTGTTAGCGGGTTTTTATCAAACTTAGAAAGTCGTCCGTCACACATGGCGAGTTAACACGGTGTTTTGTGTTGCTAGTTGTGCCTCTATAGCTTGAAAGATAGTTACTCAAACACTTTCATATATGCATTGAACTGAAGAATAACGTTACATCGTGTGAGAAGGACACACAATACATGTGATTAATCAGCGGCTACATCAGAGAAGACGCGGCTTGTGTGAACTCCGGTTCCGGGGAGCAGAGCGCCATTACGGCTACACTCGGCTTACTTTATCACGAGGGAACATTTGCTGGCAGAAATAGTGAGTAACGTCAGCGCATGGGGACAGTGTGACGAGTTAACGAGTTGAAGTAAAAACGAGTCGAGCATGGCGTAGCACGTGACTCATGCATGCAGACACGTGAAACGTCCCGTCCACGAACGCTGCGTATCCTAACAACGTTGCGTTCTATTTACTGGAATTTGTCTACATCTGTATAATGTCACGTTTTCCCGTATTTTTCTTTCCAGCCTCTATGATCCATTAGCAAAAAAAAAGTAAATAATGCATTTGAACACGTTTAACCAGAGAATGTGACATTGAAATGTTGTCAGCTCTTTTTCTTCTGTTTTAATGCTGAATCAGATGGATCATTGTTGCCAGCTCCTGCTGTGTTATTCAACCTGCTGATAGAATTATAATAACTCTACACGAACAGTAACTTCCCATGTAAAATCAAATGTCTTTGTAGTATGTTTAAGTATTTCTATTTTCCTCTCCTTTGCATTAGCCTTTCTGTCTCTCTCTCCCTCCCTTCGTCTGTTTCCATTTCTCCCTATCTCTTCCTTACACTCACCCTTTTCTACCTCTGCATCTAGCTCTTGCTTGTGTGTGTTTATGTACTCATGTGGATGTGTTTTTCCAATTATTTAATGATAACTTCATGTTAACTGATCAATCTCTCTAAATGTATTACAGAAATTTGTGAGTGTGCTGTGACGGCTGTCCGACCACAAGAGTCTCCTATCCGACTGCACCTGTGTCTGTTGTCCAACCTGTCTGAATTCAGGTAAAGAAGGCCATCATAAAGTTTCTTTATATAAGTATATCTGCCAAATTGCCTTGTCTTTTTTTTGTTAACTAGAGCAGCAGAAACCTTTCTCGTCCATCGTCAAAAATGTGATGTGTTTTTTAGGGGGGTGGGGCAAATGTGGAATTGTAAGCTGTGTAGCAAATCTATATCTTCTAGATATGACCTACTGAAACATCTGAGACTACAACACCGTCAAAGGCAGTGCTACCCGTGCCCACACACAAACTGCCCATGTACTTTTAAGACATGGAATGCTATGCATATTCATTTAAGTAGAGTCCATCCTAAACAAAATTCCCAAGAGCTGCTGGAACTGTCAACATTCAGATGCACGTTATGCACTTGCAGAAGTCTATCTACTGAAAAGGATTATTTCATACACATTGGCACTCATTTGAAGAGTAATGAAACTGTTACATGTATGTTTATGGGTTGCAGTTTTAAAACAAATGTATACGGAACCTTTCACTCTCACAAAAACAGAAAGCACAACCCACATACCTTGAAAAATTTCAAGCCAGGTGTAGTTACAACCAATCCAGTTTCCTCTGATAGTCCAGAGGAAGATGCATATCATCTGGATGACTCTGCAGTAGAAGCAGATCCTGCATGTGCAAGTACTGATGTGGATTTAAACAAGAACTTGCCTGAAGTAATTGAACAAAGTTTTGCTGCAGCATTGCTCAAGTTGGAGCATTTTGCACATGTGCCAGGCAGAAAACTGGATGAGTTTTTAGAGGAATTGCATTACTTGTCAAGTTCAGCAACATTGCCTCTCTCCATTAACGTTCTTGAGACTGTATTTCAGAAACATAGTACCACAACTGATGTAGCTGTGTTAACTGAAGTAGCCACTGCTCTGGGCACATCTAACCCCTTGCTCAAAGCCATAGGGAAAGATGGTCCCCTGAGCACATCTTATCTTCGCAACCAGTATTATAAAAAACACTTTAAGGTTGTAGAGCCCATTGAGTACATACTTGATGCCAAGGAAAAACAAAGTTTTCAATATGTGCCTATACTGAAGTCTTTGCAGCAGCTCTTTGATAGAAGCGATTTTGTGGACAGGGTAGTTGAAAACCACAAAGCACAGCAGACTAATAGGCAGCATACTGAGCCGCAAACTTATAAATCTTCTCAGGATGGTTCTCACTTCCAGGCGAACAGTTTTCTGTCCGGGGATGAGGTGAGAATTTTGATAACTTTATATGTAGATGACTTTGAGATCTGCAATCCCCTGGGTACTTCACGCAGGAAACATAAGCTTTGTGGAATCTACTGGACCTTGAGTAATTTGCCTCCAGGTTCACATTCATCACTTGACTCAATTTACTTGGCAGTCCTGTGTAAATCTGATGATGTGAAAAAGCATGGTTTTGACAGTGTCTTACACCCTCTACTTCGAGATATGAAAACTCTGGAAGAAGAGGGAGTTTTCATTCCATTGCTCGGAAAATGTCTAAAAGGAACGATTCAGGTTGTTGCAGCAGATAACCTGGGTGCTCACGGTTTAGCTGGTTTCAACGAGAGCTTTTCTGGTGGGTATATCTGTCGATTTTGCACAGGAACAAGAAAAGACATCCAAACAAAAGATGTAAAGTCCGGTGCATTTAGTCTCCGAACAAAGGAACTCCATGACTCTCATGTGAAATCAGCTAAGGAGAACGGTGCAAGTTGTTACGGAGTGAAAGGCCATTGTGTTATCACCAAAACTCTTTCCCACTTCAGTGTTCTCACAGGTTATCCCCCAGATCTTATGCATGATGTTTTCGAGGGCATAGTGCCGGTAGAGCTTGCACGGTGCTTGGCATTGCTGATATCCAAAAAATATTTCAGTCTACAAACCCTCAACCAGTCCATATTGCATTTCCCTTACAAGTGGGGAGACAAGACCAACAAGCCACATGTGATCCCACATATGTTTTCAACAAGGAAAACAATTGGTGGGAATGCTCATGAAAACTGGGCTCTGTTGCGACTATTACCATTCATAGTTGGTCATCTGGTGCCTGAGGGTGAAATGGCGTGGCAAATACTTATGGACTTGAAAGACATTGTAGAGCTTGTCGTTGTTCCAACACACACAGATGAGTCCATTGCCTATCTTGAGGGCAAAATTTCAGAGCACAGACAAAAATACCAAGAACTGTTCCCTGAAATGCAGCTCCTTCCAAAACATCATTATTTGGAGCACTATCCCCAGCTGATCAGGATGTTTGGTCCTCTTGTGGGGCACTGGACCATGCGATTTGAGGCTAAGCACAGTTTTTTTAAGCAGGTTGCACGACATACCAATTGCTTTAAAAATGTGCCCCTCTCGCTAGCTGTTAAGCATCAGCTCATGATTTCACATCATTTGAGATTGTGTAGTTTTGAAAAAACTGCCCTAGAGGTAGCAAATGTCTCAACCGTTTCTGTCGATGTTTTGAAACATGAAGTAGTTCATACTATTGAGCAGAAATTCCCCGGTACGACTGAAGTCCACCTTACTAAGTGTGTGTCAAGCAAAGGTGTAAATTTCAGAAATGGAATGATAGTCGCTCATGGATCTTCAAGTGGCCTGCCTGATTTCGCAGAGATAGTTCAGATTTGTGTTTTGCAGGAGAAACTGTGTTTCATCGCAAGAAGGCTTTTTGGATGGTACAGGGAACATTTCAGAGCCTTTGAGCTGAGTGCATGTCCAGCCAGAGAAACGGTTTTGATTGAGCTTGATGAACTGGCTGATGACTACCCTTTGTCCGACTACTTTGTTGGACCTCTCAGAATGGTGACATTAAAAAGACATATTATCACATAAGGTATGTTAATGTTTATATAATGAATGTCAAATGGCTTTGCTCTAGCATTGTTTTTTGAATTTCTGACCAATTTTTGTTGAAACATTTGAGCCTAATCTTCTCTTTCCTCATTTGCAGACTGCGGTGAAATGACTGATCCAGTTAAGTTCCGAATCATTCTGGGAGAGAATAATTCCCAGAGATTGATCCTTCCTGGCGGGATACCAGACTCTATCAGTGACCTTGCGGACCAAATAAAGCAGCAGTGTGGAGTAGAAGGGGACTTCAGACTTCAATACATGGATTACGAGTTTGGGAATGAATTCACCAACTTGCTGTCAATGTCAGATGTCCAGGACAAAAGTACCATCAAGGTCATATTTAATTCCATTACTACTGTCCAGCATGATGGCTCTCGGCCCCCTCCCTACCCAGCTGCTGCTGCCACCATTCGATCTCCACATGACTCCTCGTCCCTTTCTTCGGGTAGCTCACAGGATACAGAAATACTGTCTTCACCGGAGTCCACTTCCTCAAGATCCTCTGGATGGCCCATTATCTTCACTGTTCCCCGGTTCTCCTATGATGCTGAGCTGCAGCTGGACAGGGCCAACACTGCTTTTAAAGAAACTGGAACTTTGTTAAGTCCTGATACCCAACTTAAGTCAGCCATTCTTGATGGCTTGACTGAAACTATTGTGAAGTACAAAGTGTACCTCTCCGACCGTGAGTTTGAGGAGGTAGCTGAAGCTCTTGTATCAGCACATCCATGTTTGAAAGAACCAGGCTCAGTCACTGGATTTGGCGGCTGGAAGACGAGCTTGAAATATAAACTTGGTAACTACCGAACAAAGCTCAGGCGGCTTGGCTGCCCAGAAGTCACAGTAAATGCCCTAACACACAAACCTGGTGGCAAATGCAGTCCTGCTTATGGTGTAAAGAGACCAAAAAAAGCAGAAGTGAATTACTGCCCTGCCTACCCGTCTGGTGAAACTGCCGAGACACAAGAAGGACTAAGAGTGGCCCTCCTCTCAGAAGTGAAGAAAAGAAACAATGAGGAGAATGTGGCGAAAATGATGGACAAGACCTTTGCTTACAGGAGGCAAGAAGTAGTTCGGGAGGCACCAATGATAGCTGAATTCACAACGAGGTGGCCGGCTCTCTTCAATGTGCATGAGGTAAGTAAATGACTGTGTGAAGGAACATCCTCTTTCACTTTTTACAGTGTGAGCTATATAGAGACACCTATTTGCAGACTGATGTATTTCATAAACTGGTAAAGGTTCACTGGCTCTGACCGTGGAATTTGAATGGAGAAAACTAATATTGATAAACCAAACATGTACCACTGAAATCAAAAAAGCCAAACTAATTTTTATTTTTTTATCTTTCCCAATTTGTAGGTGTGTTTGGAATTCAAGAGAATCACAACACTCCATTTAGAGTCAAAGTTCTTCTCTGAGTTGGATGCTTACTCTGCAGACCTAATCAAGTTGTTTGCCAAGAAAGGCGGAGTTCAAGGGAAACAGATCAGAAGCATCATGGTACCCATGACTGAGGTATGATAATGGAGAAGTGACTCATGTTATATACTCATATTTATAATAATTACACATCTATTCTAGCTTCTTAATGCTTATCATGTTGTGATGACCTGTGAATCTTGCATCCGGTGTGTGAAAACAACTCTGCTGGCTGGTGTTGATGTTTTTCCTAATGTGTTTTTTCTTTTTTCCCATATTCTCTCTAATCTGCAACCTTAGACTGACAGCATTGATGTCAGAAGAGAATGCATACTGAAAAGTCTTTGCGTCTACTTGAATGAAGATCCAGAGAAGCTGGTGAAAGAATACCTGGTATGTTGATTTAACTTAATCTTCACTGGGGATGATCATGGTTAATTTTCCCCTTAATTCATATAGCCCTTAAAACTTTCAAAATATCAGCTCCAAAAACATTTGGAATGCATTTACTTTGATTATTTGAAGATGGTTGGGGATAGCTGTTTTACATTAATAGTGTAAAAATGCCACGTGCTGTAAGATATGGAATATAATGCACATAAATGAAACATTATTTCTCTTATTAAATTTAATTTTTTTCTTAATTACAGAGCGATGATGAAAGCAGTCTGGCGGCTATGGCAGAGACGGTCTTTGGAGTTTTTGTCATTCGACACCACGGTGCAGGGCCCAGTGAGAACCCAGAGGATGTCGGAATTATTCTGGAGGGTGTAATGGTGTTGCATGAGTTGAGGTATGTGCCTTTTGCAGTGGCAATGTTGCTTGCGCTCGTCTATGCTCTAAACCTGAGCTACCCCAGAGAACTAAGATACACCTTTGAAGCTCTGCAGAAGATCATTATGAAACTAGATGGAAATAAACTTTCCGCAAAAGTGCAAGCTCTCAAAACATTGCTTTCCCGTTAATAACCACACAAGGTACATGACTGAGCTCATCCTCACCTTAGGAAATCACCCTGTGATTGCTTTAGATTGCTTTAAATCAGTAAAAAATCTCGTTCAATCAAAACATAATTGAAGTTAAAATACTCCGACTGTAAGGTTTTCAATGATTCTCTAAAGTAAAAATGTTTTTCCTTGACAATGTTTTAGATTGCCCACTGTTGGTTTTTATGTAATAATATCCCTAACTGTGAAATGTTTTTTTTTTGTTACTAAGGTAAAGTAAAAAATTTTTGGCACTTTAAAAATAAGTGAAGCAGTGTTTTGTTTATAATGTTCAAGTTTTGACACTGAGCAGGCTTCAATTCATTGAACCTCTGTTTCTGATGTTAATGTTCACTGTTACATTCTAAATATGTTGGTCTGATGTTGAAGTGGAATGTGAAATGTTTCAAGGGAAATGTGAGTCTAATGCTGGCCTCACACTGCAAGGTTCTCGTCAAATTTATGCCCTGGCCCCGCCCAACAATCGACAGAAAAATCGGGTCTGCGACATTGTCAGTCCTGATTGAGGGGGGTACTGATCAATCGTAAGCCTTGATCGGCTAATATAGCGTCGGGGGTTACCCGATCGCTTTAAAACATTTTAGAAATTTGTTGAATTAGATCTTTCCAAAACTTTCTATCTGTGACCATTCCCTCGGCCATGATATTCTAATGGAGTCCTGTAATATGTGATGGCTACTAGACAGCCCCCCATTTCTTAAAAGCACTCTACTGTTCACTAAATCACTCTACTTTTGTGAATTTGCTTCTTTATATATATATATATATATATGTGTGTGTGTGCGTGTTCTCAAAAATGGGAAAGTATATTTTTTTATATTTACAAGCACCTGAAAGTGTTAACTTTTCTTGCACTTTGAAAAATAAGGGAAGCAATGTGTTGATGTTAAGAGAAAGTATTTTTTTATGTTGTTTTCAAGCACCTGAAAGTGTTGAACTTTGTTCTTTTGAAGAAATACAATTTGATTGCCTCATCCACAGTTTGTCTTGTCTTGTTTCCAGCCTTTTAAACATTTAATTTGGTTTTGTTACTAGTCACATTGTTTGCACTTGAAAGCTATGGTTTGAATTTACTTAATTAAATCATGGAAAGAATTTCCACGTGATTAAAAGGCTTTGTTTTAGCACTAAGCAATTATGTTGGGCCAACTTAATTTTTTTGGGATAGATTAACTCAATTTAATAGTTTAAATTGTATTAATTTGAAATCAGTTGGATAAACTCTATTGAATTAAGTTAGTCTTAATTAGACTAACTATTAAATCAAGTTGGATCTAATTCAACAAACTAAGTTGAATCAACTGTAAGATATAACACTAACCCAACCTAAGAAAATTACGTTAGACCAACATAATTGCTTTATGCTGAAAGAAACCCATTTAATCATGTGGAAATTCTTTCCATGATTTTTTTAAGTAAATTCAAGGAATTATTTTTTTGAGTGTAGGTTAAGAGGATGTTTCAAGTATCTCAGCATCTGTTGTGCAAACCTCTTATGATCTCAGTGCAGCAGCAGCAGAACAGGACATCTAGCAGGCTGGCTGCATGCTAGATGTCCTGTTCCCCCATTTGTCCCGAGTACACCTGCCTTGCTAGAGTTTCCGACTCATAAAACGCTTTTTGTGGCTTTTCCAACCCATGCACTGACAAATGCAATATGTGCACACACAGATGCACATGCACAGGTTTATAGTTACACATATACACACACTCGAGTGGACACACAGATGCCCAGTGGCCTGTTGCTGTGGTCAGGCAAAATGAGGTGAAGCATAACTTTCATGCTATTTGGCCTGATTATAAATTGGCTTAGTGGGCTGGAATGATTCAGAAAATTAGATATTGGTTCAAAGTTTTGGAAGGAAATCATATTATGTTCAATCCTTTGGCTTTGATGATCAGATTTCCCAAAGTTATTTTCATCTGTCCTGCGGACGGCAAGTAAACACTTATAGATAAACATCTATTCTTAGCTGACAGGGATCGAAAGATGTTTGTAATGGGAGACATCAAGTGTCCAGGTGGAGCAAATTTGTCAATCTTGCCTGCATTTATTGTGCTGGTAAAGGGTTTAGACAGAAATTTTACTTGGCCGAGCGTTTTCATTTCCAGGGCTGAGCTGCCAGTTTCACATTTAATACTGGGAATCCAATGACACAGTCTGCATTTAGTTTATCGACCTATCTGTATCACAGCAATGAGTTATATAAAGTGATTTTCTCTCATATATTAATTATCTCATGATCTGCTTTTTAAGTGTCTGTATGGACATACAGAGATTAATACATGTAAGACTACTAGTGGATACTCTCATAGACATTAAGTAGCTCAGATTTATCAAAAAAAGTCGCCATATTTGTTGCTAGGTTCTAGATTCAGGGTAAGAAAGGCGAAGTTGCTAACACTGCCTGTAAATGAACTCTGATGACGTAACATAAATTTGCACCAAATCCTTTTGAAAGAGCAATGGTTAAAAGAGAAGGTCCAATACTCGAACGGCCAACCAATGGTATAACCTCACCACTCAGTCATGTGGCATTCATCTGACCAATGGCAGAGCTTCATCACAGCCAGTCAGCGGCAGACGTCATATGGCGTTTGCAGTCCAGCCAACAAAAGTCAACACACCGTCACCAGGAGAGGTTTGTTGCTTCCTCCTTCTGAAACACTTCCATTTGTTCTCAGTCAGGTTCTCAGTGATGGTGTCTTTGAAGCTGTTTTAGGTGAATAAAGAAAACTTGTCTCAACTTGTTGTGTCAACTGTGCAATGTTTGAAGCTAAATTGAGAAAGACTCATCAATCACCCTAGGCTGAGTCTATGAAGAACTAATTCTCAAGGGTAGAGAAGTCCGTGATAAACTTGAACCAAAAGGTGCAGTGTGCAATCCAAGACCTTGTCACAGACGGGATGACATTAGGACGTGACAAATAACGTCTGGACTATGATTGTTTCCTCCACGTCTTGTACATACAGAATCCTCTTTGATTACATCTTCTTTTAAATGTTAAAATGTTGAAATTTAAGTATTTTAACCTAAGACCACAATAAAGCTCATACGTGTATATATGTATCTCAGCATTATGCTTCGACTGGAATAGAAATGGAAAGTTTATGAAAATCGTGCTGAAGTGAAAGGATTTAAAGAGGAGGGGAGGAAAGACATATCAAGGTTGTTACACTTTGCGCTTGACAGATTGCTCTGTAATCCAGACACCATTTCCGATGCTGCCCATCCCCCCATCCCCAAGAGCCAATGCAAGAAAGAGGATATGGCTCCATTTTTCACCCTTTTCCTTTTTGTGTAAGCCAGTTTGAAGGACCACACCTCAGTATGGGCAGCCTCAAACTCACCGCAGAGGCGAGGGTTGGGGGAAATTCTTGGTGGGTTTTATTAGCTGAGCCTATTTATTGAATAGGATTACAGTAAAGTAGGTTGCGCAAGCTTTTGATGCAATCCCATTGCACTCACATGACTTGTCTGCAGTATAGCTGTATTCTTGGGTAGACTGTGAACAATAAAAAAAGATTAAAATTCATTCATTTTAGAACCATTGTGCTGCTTTCAGACATTTTCCAGAAATTATTATAAAGGATCTCCTGCAAGGCCCCTGGCAAAATCTCGAGAGAATGTCCGAGCTTGTCTTGACGGATTGAAAGCATACACGTAGGAGACGCAGATGAAGGAGTTAAATTGGAGGGACTACAGGAAACAAAAGCTTTGGGTGATAAAAGCTGACGCTGGGGTCGAAGTGCTGTGAACAAAAACTTTTTATGCAGCAGAATTTGTATGTCATGTCTTGCCTCCTGCCTTCTGCCTGCTCTACTAAGGGGCCACACCTCAACTGAGTCTTCCGGATATTTTCCTGTTGTTGTGAATCCATCTGACCCGGACAATCTCCTGCTAACTTCTTCATATGTGAAAGGCAGACCTCTGGACATTTTCCATAGTTAATGATGAACCGTCATGGCTTTGAATCACTGAACATGCATGATGGGTATTCGGAGAAAAGTGGTTTAGTGGTCAGGACACAGGAAGGAGGTCTTAAAGGGCGGATCAAAAGAAAAAACCTGGGAGCCTTTTTAGATGTCTTCCTTCTTGGATATGAGAATGGCAGATGGTTTATGAAAGCAATATAACGAACAGTGAGGATTTATTTCCATACCAATAATACCACAACCTTGATCTACATTACTCAGTAACTGTCCATCTAACTGTCCTACTGTCAGCTTTTGTCTGTTTAAAGTTAAACTTCAAAAATTAAAGGAATGTGTTTATTTGCTTGGATACCAGACTTTTTATTTTTTTTAATTCAACTCTTTATTTACATTACATGCTACTCTCATTTCAACATGATGTTATAAATGTGGCATAAACCCTCTGATAATGGAAACAGGATGGTCACAGTTGCCGCACTGTGCATGTGGCTGGGGGAAACCACAGCACACCAGCGTCGCCTCTCTTTGGAGTCTCAACTTTACAGCTGGAGCGAGAAATGACTCCCCTCGTCCAAGTCCCAGCTCTCAAGGTCTGAACAGGAAATAGGGGGAACACAACCCCCCCCCCCCCCCTCATACCCACTTACAGCTCTCCCAAAGAGAAAGAATCAACGCAACAGAAAAGTATGGAGCCCAGAACCTGAAAGATTGTTTAAAAAAAATACAGGCTCGTCTGTGGATGTAAGACACACAATATTAGCAACACGAGCGATCCTGAGATAAAAATTTAGCTATAACTGATGTTGTGAATTTGAAGTCTGTGAATTCCAGCCGTTGTTTGGATTCCTCTGAGAGAGAATGTTTTATGCTTCTTTGAAAATACAAAAGTCGCTGCGCACATCTGAAAACCATTAGTCCCTCAAACTTTAAGCAAGCAGTCTGAGGATTCTTTCCGCTCTCTTGGAAGCTCGTTGCATTTCTCTCTTTGCCTCTTTTGACTTTTCATTTCTTTCTGTTACAGGGGCTCCAACCTTTGAATTTTGCAGTTACAAGGGTTATGGAATTTCACAACTCTCCTCCTGAAGCTTTTGCTCCGTGGCCCACTAAAGCCAGAGTCTGCCATAAACCTTTCTCCATCCATCTCCCCTCTGTATGTTTTAACAGTCATTTAACCATGGCCAAACGAGCTGTGCAGAGTTACAATGTGCTCGATCACTGGAGAGCAACATCACGTGTACATGGGTCCGCCTCTTCCTCCTCTGGTTCCCACAAAGCAGGCAGGGAACATGTGAGGCAGGTCTTCCCTCCACCTCCTCCTCATCCTCAGCAGTCTAACCTTGCATGAAAGGACCAATGTGTTTGTGTGCCATTTTATGAGATCACATATTCTCATCCCCTCTGAACACTGCCATTCTTTGTCTCCAGTCGTGTTAAACTTTGAAGTTCTACATTCCTCTCCCACTGCATCACTGGGGCAGCACAGCTGCACAGGTCTTTACAAAGAGCACTGCAGGTATGGTGAGGCAAGAAATGCCTACCATGTAAGCAAATGATGGAAAGAAAGATGGAAGAAGTCAGGTATGGTGGGAAGTGTGACAGAGGGAAATGGGGGAGGGTTGTACAGAGGGAAAACTATCTATCTATCTATCTATCTATGTATCTATCTATCTATCAATGTATCTATCTATCTATCTATCTATCTATCTATCTATCTATCTATCTATCTATCTATCTATCTATCTATCTATCTGTCTGTCTGTCTGTCTGTCTGTCTGTCTGTCTGTCTATGTATGTATGTATGTATGTATGTATGTATGTATGTATGTATCTATCTATCTATCTATCTATCTAGATCTGTCTGTCTGTCTGTCTGTCTGTCTGTCAGTCTGTCAGTTTCTATCTGTCTCTGTTTTCCACTTACAGACGGCGTACATGTACATGTTCGTTTGTTTGTTTCTTTATGTGTGTGGTGCAGAGATCACATTTCCATCCATCCAGGAAAAAAACCACCGGCTGACCACAGGATTTCCAGCTGGGACCATCTCTAGACCCAGCCACACTCCACCCTGACCCCACAGACCTCCAACCACAAACCAAAAAGACCATGATGACACTACAAAACCAACCGCCAAACCCCCAGCCCCGCCTTACCATGTAAATATACACATACACACCGACACTATGTATGCACTCACACATCTCCACGCTCTCGTGACCTTAAGGTTACCCTCTGCCAAAACCTACTACGAGCTCCAGACCCGGCGTGTGAATAAATCCAGTGTGGAATAGTGGGAACCGTTACAGTCAGCGATGTGCACAAACGACAAGATCTCTGATTTCTTTATTTCATTGCTTTGATGCTTCAATGAACCACATAAGCGCTTCATTTAACTAAAACCTATTGGTCCTCCAATGTCTCTCTTTCTTTAACCCTGCAAATTCAAGCATGTCTTCCCTAATTGTGAAAGTTTTCTCCTTTTCATATCGTAGTTTTAACACATCAATGCCACTAAAACTTCTCATCTTGTTGTAAATACATGGTAAAGATACACAAGATCCACTGAAAGCTGGTTCACCACTTTCACATATCGCAACTGGAATGGCACTACATAGAGTTCTTGCCTCAACCAAGGCCCAACAGTTGCCTTTAATTCATTCAAGCCACACCAAATCTATATCCATTAAATTGTTGCCTGGGAAAATTGGTTAAAACATTGAGACAATCCTATCTAACAATGTTCAAGAAAGTGAAAAGAATCTTTCAACCAAGGTTTGTGGTGATCCCTCCTGTTATTTTTATGCAATCCTGCTAAATAAAAGACAAACAAATAAACACAGATGAAAACATAACCCCGTTGGTGGAAGCAATAAGCGAACACTAGCTGTATTTTGAATGTGTTTGTAAAATCATTTTTCAAACAAAAAATATACAATTTCTGTATCAAGTGTTTATTTTACATCATGAATTGGAATATACTGAATATATATATGAGAAAAATGGTTCACCACTATATGGGCAGCAGTACAGTATGACTAATACTGGCCATGCATCTCTCCCTGCAGAGAGGCTGTCATGGAAGTGATTTGGCTCAGTGATGTCTCTCCTGGCTGGGGCTGAAGACAGTCTGAAAGCCCCAACCTGCCAGGCACTGGAGGTCTCGCCTGGTTCTCTCTTCCAGCCCTGGGGGAGATCAGGCATCGCTTTAGGAATTCAATTACAAGTGTTGACTAAAGGACAGATCATTTTCATTTGCATACACTCACACGCAAACAAAAAGGAGACATCGCATTCCAGTGTATCCTTCTCCTTATCTGTTAATGATACTCATAATCAAATCTGACACATGAGCTACAAGCGACCAAACCACGGCACAACCGAGCCCTCATGTTCCTGCTCCTAGGGCCTGGCACATGTAATAATAATGTAGTCTGGTCCATGTAAAACAAATAGCCTTCTTTTATCCTCGTGAGCCCGAGTGGTCGACACAACTGTCGCCACAAGTCTCACAAGAACTAAGTTTGACCAAGTATTAGGCCTGACAATACAACTGGTTATCTTGAAAACACATGTTAGTGTCGCATGTTTGCACTTTCGAGCGTGTCGCGAGCCAAACCTCCGAACGTGAGTCCAGCACACGAAAAGCAAAAGAACTTCTTCTCCTGTAATGACCCTGATCGGAAAAATCGGTGACATCACCAGCGCACGCTGCCATTGGCTCCACACACGGCTCCTCGACCCACTTGTATTCACCGGAGGTCGACATGTGGTGCGTCTGTGTGTGTGAGTGTTTACATATGTGTATACGAATGTATGTAATGGTAAGACAAGAGATGGGAGACAAGTGAGAGGAAGAGCGCAAGGAGAAAAGAGAGGAAGGGGAGGGCTAGTAAAAGTATTTCCCCGGGCTCTGAACACACAATACACACAGACAGTGGTGTGTTTTCACTGTAGCCAGATCACTGCATGGCAAAATGTGGTTCTGTTTAGAGGGGAGAGGGAGGGGATGCTGGGAGAGAGAGGGAGGAAAGAGAGAAAGGACACACTCGCGCACACACACACACACACACACAAATACATGGGCTTGAAACTCCTAGAGGGTCCGATTGTTTGTTCACATTCATCCCCACTTTCAGGTTGTCATTGTGAGACTGTGAGACTCCTTCAGAGCTTCTGCAGCACACCACAAATCATCCTGTGTGACTCTGCTGCATGTTGAAGGCTGGTCCTACAGTGGGCTGCGTGTTCCCCATTACAATGAATTCCCCTGCTCACTGGGATGGAGTGAGAGTGGGTACGAACGTGTGTGTGGTTGGGTTTTGACATGTGTGTGTTTGTGTGTGTGTGTGTGTGTGTGTGTCCATGTATCAATACTAAAATCTGCTTTAATGGGAATCTTCTCAGGCAGTTTCAGTGCTGTTTAAATCATGTGGTGGACTCAAAGCTGAACTTTCATTTATCAGTGAGCACAATGTGGAAATGTTCAAGTTTTCAAGTGAAAGTTGAATGAATCTCCTGATAATTAAATGTGGCTTTACGTCATCTCTGCTCCGGAAATCCTAATCCATGCATTCATTTGGGTGAATCTAAATCATGCCCGGACAAAAAGCATGAAGCAGCTGGTTGCAATTACCCAACTTTTTAAAAATCTTTGTCCTGAAAACTGAAAAAGGCAGTAATCTCAGCCCTTTGTCGAAGCATCAGATGATGTCAGGGAGGAGAAATAAGACGATATCCAGGTAGCTCTCAAGTCTGTTTGTGTAAAAAAGTATTTATGATCCGTGTGTGTGTGTGTGTGTGTGAGACAGTTCAAGAGTCCCTGTCCTCAGCAAAACTACTGTTGTTCCCCAAAAACGAGTCAATTGCAGATGACAAACTCTCTCTCAATCCACTCTGACTAGCAGAGGTTCTTCTTATGTAGTAGATGTCTCTACATCAGACTCGGAATGTGCTGGAACAAGGTTAGAAATAAAGCTGCACTAAAAACAGTAAAAACAGCAACGATCCATTTGCTCTAAACCACTTTTGCTTTCTCATTTTATTCAAATAGAAAATTAAAGCTCCCCCCCCCCATAGATCCACACTGTACTATTCTTGTTGAGAGCGGTGAAACCAGCACAGTGGGTCGCAGCATCTGAGATGTGCTCAGCTGTCCTCACCCATATACCACCCAGATGGCCACTCGCAATGTGAACTTCCTATCAGCACTTGTGGCAACAAAGCACAAGGATGTGTCAATCACATGCAGCGGTGGGCCGAAGCAGTAAATAGCAGAGGACTATTTGAATAGCAAGCGTCAATTTGACACGGTGTGACGGGGTAACGCACTCTTCAGGCTTTGCAACTTCATTTACCAAATCAACTAAGACTTGACTTGTGTAGCGGCTTTTGTGCAAAGTTGCCGAATATTACAGTTAAAATGCAACAACAGAGTAAAACGCAGTAATACTAAATTAAAAGATCATATGACTAAACTAGAATAAGGTGATAAAAAAAAATGGATTCAAGAGCACTACGCTAAAAAAGTAATTAATTTTCTATTATATATTTGGAGTCCTTAGGTTGTGGAATAAGATGTTACTCCTAATTTCAATTAACCCGTTGAATACTTTTATTTTTCCTAAACTACCAGCAGGACATGGATAATGTAAATGTCCCTGTTGATTTTCAACTGTTGGCTCTTTTCACCTCAGCCTCATGTTAATGCAAATGCCACTTAGCAGTCACCAGAGATCATTTACTTTAGTGTCATCACTCAGGAAGCTGCAGGAGTGTTTTTCTAACCCTCTTTTTCAGGGATGATGGTGAAGCCATGTTAGCCTCAGTGTGAAGAGTTAGCTGCCTTGGCCCCTGTTATAACAACTCTAGGAGTCTTGAGGAATGTGGGTTTGTCCTGCAGTCCGTTCCTACCCCCTCTCTCCCCCCTCTCTCTCTCTCCCTGTGTCCCCTCCCCTCTCTCCCAAACAGGGCAATTCCCTAACTTTTCTCTTTTTCTCACAAGGCTATAGTTAAATATTCCATTCTGGGGAAACATATCCTGTCTCATATTCCGACTCGGGGCTCCTCGACGCCAAGGCACTCCAATTGTTGCAAGGTACCGTGCGCATTGCTGATCTCCTGACACTTAACGCTCGACTTATCAATGGGTTTGATGGTGACTATTGTTTAAGAAGTCCGTTGTTTCCCGGGACATTATCTCTTCATGCATGTCTGTTGCTCGGCTGCACGTTTACCATGCAGCGAGGTGGATGATGAGCTCCACATGGGTTCCCGTGCGCGTCCATGCGCGTAGTTCGCACTTTCTACCGGCTTCTTTGGGGGGAAACTGGGTGAAAAAAACAGAAACCCACCGACAGGCTGGTCACGTTCTACAGTCTGATTGCTCGTCTTGCTGACGTTCCTATAGTTTTGGGGTAAGATTATTCTCTGGCGAGTGAAGCGGAGTCTCTTCTTTCAGAGAAATAAAAAAGCGCACTAACCAAATTTTTCCATCTTCGATTAATTCGCGTTTCTGCGCACAGGAGCTGATGTTGCGCTTGTCCCCCCTCCATTCATAAAGTTGTGGTGACAAGCAGAGCTCGTGTCCTTGCTGCAGCGTTATGGAAAAATACACATTTGTCTTTATGTCAACTTGAAGAAGTTGTGTAAGTAGAGATGGCTGTTGAAGAGTGTCTGTGCTCGGATCCACAGACACTCTTGCTTGTGTTTTCTGCGTCTGACATGACCCTTCATAGGAATCTACTGATTTAAAGTTGTGCGATGAGATTATTTAGTTTACATTTTGTAGTAAATATTCTGTTGTTTACATGCTCCATCGTGCAGAGGATTCTTTGATAATGCAGGATGGATGGATGCTTTACTTTGACAGAACCCTCAGTGGGAGAAGTCTCCAACTCCTTAATTGATCAGGCATTTCTTTTGTTCACCATGGATCCTGACTCCATCTACTTTGCTTCCTTCAAGCAGCTTCAACCACAGCTTTTACTTGTCATGATTGAATGGGGAAAATGTGTGTTTTTTATATAGAACTTGTACTTTAAGGAGAAAGTGTAGATATACAAATAAATAAGATTTATTAAGGGGTTAATTAAGCCATCAAAAAGTAGTTGTTCCAGTCATATATTTTTAATACAGTTATTTTGGTTTGAATTAAATGGGGGAAATGATTTGTGGATTCACTAGAATGGCACTCAGTAGAGTGCATACCTCTGCAAAGGCCCAACAGTCCTCTTAAATTCAGTCAAGCTGCACCGCAGACTCGTAGACATCAATCCCCTAAATGTGACAGATTTTTTTCAGCAAGATCCATGAATCATTGCCCGGGAAATTGGTGACAATGTTGTAAAAATGACCTTTCTCGCAATGTTAAAGAAAGTAAAATAAGAAAACCTGGATACGCCCCAAAAGTTTATGGCTTTTTCCCTGAACCATACCGATCCTCCAACCAAGTTTCATGGAAATCCATCCTGTAGTTTTTGTGTCATTTTGTTCACAAACCAACCAACAAACGGACAGTGGTGAAATCGTAACCTCCATGGTTATGGACACTTATACTCACATTCATCTCTTCCTCTATAGAGTCTTCTCTAGCTCCTATTTCCTTTAAAATTCATCTCAGTCTGTGTGATGTGCATAGGGACATATATTTCTTTTCTTTTCCTTTATTTGTCCAGCCCAGCTAATATGGTGGGATCCATGACTGGAGGGCTGAGGGCTGGAGGGCTGAGTCTGCTGAGGTTATATATCACCAGGGGCCCACAGTTCACTCTTTAACCTGAAGTCTATAATGAGGTGGAGAAGAGAAAATAAACCTCACGGCGGTCCAACCCAGCTGGACCCTGGATGTTTCTCAATTTAATATACGCTAATGCAGCTTGGCCCGGCTTTTGAGACTTAGTGTATGCTCAGTATGGAGTTAGAAAATGTGAAATAATTAGATTTAGGAATCCATATTTTGTATGAAACTGCAGTGGGGGGGGATTCTTGTGTGTTTAAGATCAGTAACTGATCTGGGAAGAATGACTGAGAGAGAGTAATTTGAGCTACTTGATTATCTTTACATCACCATTTAACTCTTACTTAACTCTCACTCTTGTCCTTTCGACCAGCCCCCATCTAGTCTGTCCCTCTGGCGCCCTCTAGGCAACAGCTATGATTTAAGGTAGTGAGTCACAGCTTTTTTTTTGCGTGTGACCTTTTCCATCAAAGCTATGACCTCTTGACACAGTTTGCACATATGACATATATAGAGTTTTTCACAGCAAAAAACAACTTAAGAGATAATATGAAGTAAAACTAAAATAAATGTTGCTTCTTATAACCCCTGATATTTACCTTCTTATATTTCCAGGGGTTTGACCACCAGTGTGCATTTCCAAATATAAATTTTTATAATATATATGATGTTTTGATGGTATATATATGTTCCTTATTATCATCCAATTTAAAGACGATAAACATTTAACATTTAGCTAACAGCATTGCATCGTAGACACCGAACATGTCTATCTAGTCAGTTTATGACTTTCCGTCTCTAGTCTGCCGTCAACACACGCAGTATTTGTTGTCTGCAGTGATAACCCCTTATGAGACATGCTTTGAAGTGCATTACAGTGAAAACAGATTGCTGGAAATTGGGTTTTAAGTGTCTCGTCTATTTTCTCGCTTGTTCGTCTTTATTCACGAGCGGCTCATATGTTTCCTCTTTTCTCGATATAACCACCGCTGGTATGGTGTGTGCTTCTCACAGGGTTTTTCCAATTGGAGAACGTGTGAGGGTGATTTGAGCTGCATACAAGGGGCAAAATCAATTTGATCCATAACATCAGTGATTTCCAACAAGAGGTACTTGTGGTCCAGTGGGGAACTTCTGCCAGGAACTAAATTTGGCAATCAAACCAAGTCAGTACACGTCAATGGTGCAACTGAGAATGCTTTGAAAAGTTTAGATTGTTAGCTAAAAGTAAAACAGTCACATAACACGGTTACGTAGTAGGATTCACAGTTTTTGCTTCAAATTGGCATAAAACTATCGATAAATGGTTAAAACTTTCAACTTCTGTCTTTCCAATCCAAGTCCAAACTTGACTTTACCAAGGCGCACGACAAACTGTTAAAGTAGCCACTCTGCTATCATCAGTGATGCTAATAACCCACTTGACAAGAATATGGTGAAACCCATCACAGAAAAGTTTTCGCTTTCAGTCTATGTCCAATAAAGGTTTTGTGTGTTTCTTAACTTTTAACTCCTCTCTTCCTCCGTCTACAGCCCCTACTCTGGCGTGCACAACAGGATTGGATCCAGGTCTAGATCCCTCTGCTCAGCCTGGGTCCGCACGGTGAACAGAGAGTCAGAGAGTAAGTGTTAACACGGAGGCGCTGCCGGTCGGAGGGATAGCCAGACGGACCAATGGGATCAGGGAATCTGGCTCAGATGCTGCTGCGTTGGGTGGCGGTGTGTCTTGCGGCGGCTCATGTGGCGTCTGAACAAACTGGGAATGGACAGTATCCAGCGACCCGCTTGACCAGCCCCGTGGACCAGAGAGAGGCGCAGCGGGTCCGACGCCGCGGCCAGGAGACTCTAAGAGGGTAGGGCTGTGTCTTTGTCAAAACCTAAATAAACAGCTGTGCATTTTGGTATTGATTTGGTTGATATTATACTTTAGAAGTATTCATAAGAGGAAGGCTGAAATGAGGAGAAGTGCATTAAGTCTGGTTTTGCATACACAACTCAGAACATTTGTTGCTTTATCCGGAGAAGAAGGATTCTAAATGTAAATGACTTTCCCCTCTCTGCTTTGCTGGCAGCTCTCTCTCAAACTGCTGGGCTCTCTGGGCTGTAGCCAAGCTCGCCTTATACCAAATTATGCTGCTGAATACTACCACATTGTTTTCACAAAAACAGCACATGCTCAACCTTAAACAGGCCGCTTCGCCACACAGAGATCTCCCAGTCTGTTTACAGCAATTTGGCATTTTACATGGGAAAAGGGAGGAAAGAAGCAGCATCCTATACATCTTTTGAAGAGATGATGAGAGGAAAGCATGACCCAAAGTCTCCAATGGGGATTACTTAAGCTGGAGAAAGTAGTTCAGGACGGCTGAGGGCAGTTTTCTGGCCCCCTGCTGTTCGAAGTGGAACCAAGCGATGGGGAGAACGGTGCGTGTGTGTGTGTGTGTGTGTGTGTGTGTGTGTGTGTGTGTGTGGGTACATATGAACATACATGTGTATGTTTTTAAAGGTGTTGTTTATTTGAGTGTCCATATGTGGGGAGTATCCAGTGAAATGAGCACCAGGGATCACATCACCTCTCACCAGCTGCAACCTCCCCCACCCCTTCCTCCCCCCTGCACCCCCCCCCTCTCTCTCGCTCTCGCCTGCTGCCGTCCAGCTCTCTCACTAAACACCATGAATTTGGGTGTGGGATGTATGTCAGTGTGCAGCTAAGACTTTTTCACTGTATATTTCGCTACAAAACAAAGAGTGTTTTGTTGGGGCCCCCGTTTTCAGTGTCGGCATCAGTTATTCCAATCATACTCCCATCTGTCCCAGCTTACGGCTCCCCCAGTGCCAAGCCACAGGAAATGAGGTATTCGTATCACCCTGGGGTGGAGGGGGGTATGAAAAGGGGCAGTTGTTTCATCGCTGTAGGTGACGAAGCAGCAGAACAAGAGTTAAAGAAAAGTATAAAAGAAAGGTGAAGGAAATACGGAAACGAGGTGAAAGAGATGAAAAACGAGTTTGGTAGCGATAGTGATGGTGACAAATAACCAAACTCTGTGATTTGTGTTCAGTTTAGGCTTATTGCCAATGCACGCTAAAGCCCATGTAGAGTCTAGAACTGCTGTTTTCTCTCCAAACATGCTCAGGGAGGGTTCCTGCTGCGTAGTGGAATTAGATTTGACTGCCTCATTTGGCTTACTATGGAAGGCATTTGTCCATGTTGAATAAAGAAAATAGTCCTCATTGAGACGTTACTCTAAAGAAGATGTTGTTTAGAAGAGACTGAGCGAGCATGGAAGCCCTTTATCATTTGCTGTTCACAGCCACCATTATCCTGTCTGCTGCATCAAGCGCTCACCGCACCACAATTGAGGCGATTGCCGTTCAACTGGATGCATTAAACGCGTGATCTGACTGAGCAATAATTCACATTCACAGTTTGTCAAACCGACAGTCAAGTGAGCGGCCAGAGGAGAGAGAGCAAAGAGAAACCAGGGGAGACTTTGAACAATAGAGTATTATTCCCATCGAATAGTGTGTGGCTTCATGGGAACAAGAAACAAAGGCCTGCAGACTTTTTCCATTACATTGTTAAAAGTTCTGGAAACACTACTACTGTGTTCGGAATGAAATGCTCATGCAGTGATCGTGTTTGTGCACCGAAGTAAGGAGGTGACCAGGATCTTTGAAAATCAGGGTATATGTGAAACAGGACGGGCTCCGGGCCGAGATGAGTGCCCCCGAACTGAAACTGTTTGAGATCTTTTTTGATTATTTTCACTGGATTTCTAGGTGTTGCCTCGTAACTGTCACTCGAATTATCCGGAGGCTCTTCAAGCGACCTCCCCTGTGCTGTGGCGAGCAGGCCAGAGCAAACAAATCTAATGTGTTGAATTTGTTTTCAGTAACCGTTTGAGCGTCACTTGCTGCAAGCGATCACAGTTCAAGTGAATTTGGGTAAAATTAGTCATCTAACCACCGCTGTGCTGAAGCCTCAGGGTGACGAAATCCCATTTGCAATGACTAAGTTAAGTGTTGTGGTTGTTGATAAGCCTTTGTGGGGTGTGGGCCAAATGTGTCGTACACAGGGAGCAGTGGATTCGACTGTTCATGACAACTAACTAAACAACATGCAAACCCGATGCTTGTCTCTTAACGTAATGCTTTCAGCGAAGAGCTTGTCTTCTCTACTGCTGTAATTTTTTATCTTATACTTCCCCCTCCGTTTTCAAGAAATATATATATATGTATGAGATGTTTACAAAGTATCTCCGTCCAAATATAGAAGAACACAAAAACGCGTAAAGTCCCAGTAGTTACCGATAAATTCGACATTTGTCAAATACCCGAGAAGAACTCTGTGTTCTAAGTGATAATGGGCATGGCAGAAGCCTGTGGATGCTGGTAATGTTGTGCCGTAATGAAAATGTAATTAACATAATTTAACCAAGCAGTGCTAACCAAGCATAGCGAATATGGTTATCTAGCCGCCATTGCTGTTGTTGTTTCTGGCACAGGCTCATTACACAAAGCAACAGTTGGCGTGCACAAAGTAGAATGTGATGTCATTGTTTTCCCTTTTCTCATGTATACACAGAAGCCAGAGGTTCAGGGACTTAAAATGCCGTTTGCATGTGGACCAGGTTTCGTTTTTTGTGCTAAATATCAGCATTTGCGTGTACAAGGTGCAAGAGGTGCACCAGTCCCAGTGGACTGTCAGTAAGTCAGTATGGTTTCAACAGATTCCCTTTGTGGGAGTTGGAGGGAGGTTATTTTAATGATGCCCATTACACTGGCCTTGGGCTGTGGTGTAGTGTTTATTTGCTGGCTGGAGCTCCGTATCCCCTGCTCTGTCTCTGGTTGTGCCTGGTCTTATGCTGACTGACTCTGATTTATTGGCTCCCACACTACCGGCTGGCACCAGTCCACTCAAGGGCAGCATCTGATCAGAGTTTAGCCTGGCGGGCTGCAGCGTCTGCTCCACTCGATGGATGATTGAGCGTCTGGTTGGTAGAGAAAGAGAAGGAAAGAGTGAGGCGGAGATGGGGAGTTTTTGATTTCCCTTATTTTCTCTCTAATGTAAGAGTTAAAAATTCATAGTTTTATCTCTCGTGTTGAAGAGTCCAGCAAAGTTTTTTTTCCCGCCCCAGCCACCCACCTTATTAACTTGGCCCCGCTTTGCTCTGTTGAGGAGAGGCGTTTTTTTGGATGCTGTCTACCTTGGCTGACAGTCAGACCCGAAGCAGAGAATCACATTCGGTTGCTCCAGTCCCCTCCAGTTTAAACGTCAATACCACCCCAATGGCCAGGATACGATCCTCTATTTTTAGTCTGGCCTTGGCATGTGCATCATTTTGAAAGGGAAAAGCATTTCCCTGTTTTTCAAAGTCACAGGACAAACTTCCTTACCTCAGAGTGCTTTGAGGACAAGGAATAAAGAGCCCCAAAATAGCTGGGGTGGAATTTATATTTGGGACACGTGAAGAATCGCCAGCTTCTCAATTTCTCTTTTATGTGCATTAGGTTCCATTTTAGTTTTTTTATGTGTCTGTGCTTTATACTTACTGTACGTGCAGGGTAAGGCTGAGCAGTAAAGGCAGGATTATCTGGGACCACTGATTGGCATGTGGTCTGTGAATAAAGTGGTTTCTGTTTAATGTCAGGCTGGATAAAAAAAAAAAAAGCCTTCGCCATTGGTTTACTTCCCACAGTTGACGCTACCACACACATCGACGCTTACACAAAACCAACACATAAAGGCATCGCACAAGCTTATTTATGTGCAGAGCTGTGTTTGATTTACAATTATTTCTGTTGCCGATCACAAACAATATTATCTCCGCCACAAATCATCCGAGTCAAGAAAGGTCTCTGCGTTTATCACATGTATTTTTCATTGATAAGAAAAACAATCAATCTCCTCTGGGGTGTGTATGGTCGACCGCAGTTTAAGTTAATACAATATAGAACCTAATCTCCCCGTTGTTTCTCAGCCAGAAGAGTCATCTCAACAAACACAGCCAATTCCTGCCTCCACTACACGGCCAATAATCTCTCACTCTTTCCCCCTTTATCTGTTTCTCAATTCAATTCACGTTCAATTCTCTAGTGGAGACTTAAGCGGGAGAATGTTTTGCCAGGACGGGAAAGTACCCGCTGTTTCTCGTCTCTGAGGTGGGAAGGACATTTATCCGACGGGTCCGGTTATTATCCTCGATTAGGATTTTATAGTTAACATAAACCAAACTCACAAACTATTTGCAATGTAACCTTCTCCTCTTATGCTCTGCCATTTCTCCTTTGTTTTTTTCATTTCCCCTTCATTTCCCCTCATGCCTACCTCCTTTCTACCTCCTGTCCTTCCTTTCTTCCAGTGCTTCCTTCAGCTGCTCTGAAGCACGAGCAACTAACAACAGGAGATATGAAATATTGACCCCGTCAGTGAAGACATTTCTTTACAATTAGAACTTGTATATTTCTGTAATTTACCACTTATTACAAGGGGGTTATGTTTTCATCTGCAGTTGTTTGTAGTTACGTAAACACTGCTTGAATAATATTTGTGAAATTGTGGAGGGGTAGGACATTACCCAAAGAATTTTGGGTCATTTACACGTGGTTTCATAGGGGACTGGCAGAGGTCATACACTCTGTAATATTTTTCCATAGAAGTACAATACCTAGCTTGTAATATGTCTATCCATCGCCCTAATCACCATGAAGTTGAGTCACTGACTATTCCCTACATGTCTGTATGATCTCCTCTGTTTGAGCAGCAGGCTGAGTTATCGCTAGAGGCAGCACTATGTAAGAGTTTGCCTAGGGAGGGTCAGATACCAGGCACATGACCTTTGACCTGTGACCAGTACACACACACACACACACACATACATGAACACAGACACCTGACCTGGAGCCTTGTCACCTGTGAACTTCTGGTCCGTTTCTTGATGGAAACTGTCTGCAGTCATTTTCCACGCCTGCCTGCATGCAGCGCTGCCCTTCCTTGTAGGTCAGAGGAGGCTGTTTCTCTGAACTGCCTCACCCTCTGACCCCGTGGATTCCTGCACCGGGAAGAGGACCCCCAGGCCACAGCCTCGAACAGGCTTGTTGATTTTGCAGTTTCTCATTTTACAAGTCGTTGCTAAATGGAAAGAAACCACCAAAAAACAAAGACAATCACAGACGTTTAATCAATATGTTGTTTTGTCCGGCAGAAAACGGTGATCATATTTGAGCAGTGGCCAAAATGACTGATTCATATTGATTTTTTTTATCTTACCAAGAATCAAAAAGTACTTAGGTCCACTCCCAAAAATCTATCTAATACTGTCCGTCCTTTGAGCCCTAACTTCAGTTTCCGCTTTTCCTCCATTCTTCACATTTCCCCTTGGATGCAGTGGCAGCCATTTTCCTTCTATTACTATTAATGGCAGTTAATGAGCGATCCACTGGCCAGGAGGCAGCTTCAAAGTGCGCGACATGGCCACAGAAGAGTTAATCTCCTTTAGATTGAGGCCTGAGAACAGTAGGACATTTCAATATTGAGGAAAACCCCCGGGGCTTAAACTCCATTTTTTTATGGCTGTCTTTCAGTCTGTTTTAGTTCAGCTCACCCTCTTAAGCCTCCTCTGTGTGATAGAAGAAGTCAGAGAGAGAGAGAGGAAGAATAACAAACCAGAGCACCTCGGGGTCTGACCCGTGTAATCCTTCATATATTGACATCCCCCGGGTCTGTAACAGTGGAAAATCTTTAACGCTTTGCAGACAAATAGATCAGGAAGAAATTAAGTTCCCTGCTCATTATGTGCTGGAATGCTGATGTCTATGGCTCTATGCATTTCAAATTCTTTCTTTTTTTTCAAAGCTCAGTTTAGTTTGTTTGTTTTCCCCAGAAATTCAGCCCCCACCGAGGGTCTGGCCTCTTCTTGCTTATACGGCTTTCTCCTTCGTTTCCATATCTTCTGTTCTTCGCTCCCACTCCTCCTCCTGCTTCTTCCTCTTCTCAACATAAACTTGTTTTGCTTTGCCTCCCACTGATCTCCAGTTCCTTTCCCACCGTCCGGTTTTCCCTTCCCCATCCTAACGGCCATTCCTCTCACTGCCTTTGACACTTTCTCTTTAAAACGTCAACCCTCACGTTTCAGTTTCTGCTTTGGGTCTGTTTTATTTCTCTTCCCTCTCAGTCTGACCACGGCTTCTGCCTACGTAAATATCTCCTGTCTGCTTGCCCATCTGTTTGTCTGTCTCTCTGTCCCCCCACCATGCCATCTGGTTATGTGGTTGGAGGTGTGCCCTGTTATTCATCCCATCAGAGATTCGAACCCCAGCTGTCATCTCCCTGGTGACAGCCTGTGGTTAGTAGGGTCTACTGTCTGCTGAGGAAGGAGGTCGGTCATCTGTTTCACGCAGGAAGAACCTGAGAAGTTCATGAGATGCTCTTTTCTGTTCAAGAAAAAGCTAACTGTCATGTTGACTTTTATTTTTGGTTTCCTGGCAAACAAATAATTAGTCAATCCGATTATCGAGAACGCATTTCAATAATTAGTTCTTCAAGGAAATGTGCTGTTGGACCATCAACTTCCCAGAGTCTCTGCTGGTTGAGTGTAAAGCAGCAGTTTCAGGAAATAATCTGGAATATAACTCCTTGAGGAATGTGGAATTGTGGCTCTCTTTTCTTTGGTATTTACACAACTTCCACAAATGAAATATAATGCGTTGATGAGTGAGCTTGAAAGATGCTGGAATGTGGATTTTGAACAAAGTCTGGCGATTGTTTCCCTCATTTCAAACCTTTATCCAAAGATAAGTCATAATAATAAGACGGAGGCATTTCCTTTAGCAAAAACGAGAACACATCCTAGAATTTCTCCTTCAAGTCTCTCAACAAGTGAAAATCAACAGTCACTTCTCAAGTGACTGTTGATTTGGCTTTTGGCCTGGCTAGTTAGACTAAATAAGCAACTTTTCGATTGTTTCGATTGGATATGATTGACTAACTGATTAGAAATGATCACTAGAAGGGAAATTCGTGTTGAAAAAGTGCCCTATACACAAAGTTATTATTATTATTGCCTGTAGAGTGCCAACCTACACCGAGGCTAACCCCCTACCTATCTCGAAATGTTATGGAAAAAAATAACCTCCTGGACCTGCCTCCTTAATCAAATCAGCTCCAAAGGATAACCCATACCGCATTCTTACACCAAGCTTGAATGTTCCAGCAAGTTGTCAAATTTGAAGATGTCCTGTGTGAGACAGCTCTGCAAAGTTAACGAAATAACTCATATAATATCATCATGATTATTAACATTTGAGCTGCATCCTGGTAAATGTAGACCCAAGTGTTTTTGAAACTTAATACTCAAACCTTGCCTTTCCTTAACACGCCCCTCAGCTTTATGAAAGTGCAATACTAAACTACTGGGGTTCCCCTTGTTAAATGCTTGTTAAGTTGTTTTGTAATTCTGCTAGACCTTGGCCAGTGTTACTTTAAACACTCATAAATTATGTCCTGGGGGCAGATATTTTCCAGACTATAGGGGATGTGATCTCTGTGGTAAATGGCTCCACCAGCAGCATCTGTATCACGCTTTCCCCCAATTTACTGAGCTGCGTTCCCTGGGTTCCTCGTCATTCCGCCTGTAAACGCAAACAACAACCCACCAGGGCTGATGACCTCAGATATACTGACTATTACACACTAAGGTCAGTAAGGATATCATTAGTACGACCACAGAGTTGGAATCACTTCTGCTTGTTACACAGCTTTATGAAGCGTTTTGGTGTATTTCACTCACAATGACTCACACTTCCTCGTAATATGTGGATTTGGGTTTTGGGATTGATGCACGTTGGTAGTTTGATTCCACTTCTAACTAAACGGAGCTAAAAGTGGGAGTGTAATTATTCCTGGATGATAAAAAGTGAAAGTGAGGTGTACTTTGCGCATGATTGGAAGGCAGCTGCCATTTTTGAACCGCTATTGGTTTATGTGTGTGTGTGTGTGTGTGTGTGTGTGTGTGTGTGTGTGAGCATCGCTGGTCTTCTCTAGATGTGGTTTAAACATTTCCTGAGACTAAAACTTTGTGGCTAACCTGTCAGGCCAGTAAAGTACTGTTATGACTCTTGCATCTATCAGATGGGGTCAAAGTTCAGCGAAGGCCCTCCAGCAGTCAGGATCAGAGCCGGGGTCAGGCAGCGATGGGGGGGATCTCTGGATCTTTGCCAGAGGACAGGACAGCCATGCAGGGAATCAGGGAGAGAGCAGGGCTTTATATGTCCTTCCCAGTTTAAATTCAGCCTTTAATGAAAACAAAATGCGTTTCCTCATTGTGTCGTTTCAGGCCCCTCGTTCTCCCCCCCCCTCGCTCCCCTCTGTGAAAATACCTCCATCCATCACTGGAGGAGGCTTTGTATCAAAGTTTGTTATGTTTATCCTCAAAGCAGAGGCTGTGCAGATCCTGGGCAGCTCACAAACTCATAACTGTGTGTATTTGTTTAGGTTTTTTTTTCTTGCTAAACTATGTTTGGGAGGTCTGGGCGAGTATTGAGTTTGTTTGTTCTCTCTTTTTGTCTCCGTCAGGCCCAATGTGTGTGGCTCTCGCTTCCATTCATACTGCTGTCCCGGCTGGAAGACGCTGCCAGGAGGAAACCAGTGTATCGTTCGTAAGTTCCTCGATCCTCTATACCACAAATACCACAAAGCCCAGTGGGAAAGATAACAAATAAACTGGGATTATTTAGCTTATGTCATTATAAGAAACGAATGAATGAGCCACTTAAATTCAATCTCTTCTCCTCTCCAGCAATCTGCAGGAACTCGTGCGGCGATGGCTTCTGCTCCAGACCCAACATGTGTACATGCTCGAATGGCCAGCTCTCTCCCAGCTGTGGAGGAGGAGCAGGAGGTCAGTAGTGCCGCTCATCACACACATATAATAATAATAATAAATGTATCTCTCCGAGCATCAAACCCCATCATAGTGTTGCAATAGATAATAGCTTTTTATCTGCATACAATCCATTAAATGCATTAATTTGACAGTTTTGTCCAAAAGGACTTACATTTCCCCCTATCTTCATTATGGCCCTATTACTCCTCCGTACCAGACTGATTGAGAATGAAAATAATGATCACTTGAGAAACAATGATTAAAGAATTTGACGTTTTGGGAAAATATGCTTATCTCCTTTCTGGTGGAGGGTTAGATGTGAAGAATCGTACATCGTCAAAATGAAGCTGCATCAGTAGTTGATTTAATTAGCAGTCCTCAATCTCCCTGTTTCCAGTCTTTGTGCTAAGCTAATTTTACAATCGGCTGGCTAAGGCTTTTTGTCTAGTCGTCACCATATCTGATTTCCTACTGTTCACAAGGTTTGGCAGAATAAACCGCTGGTGTAATTCTATGTATAGAAATTAAATAATCGTCAATCAATTATCCTCCGATCCTGCTGATTGGCCCAAACTACTGACCAAACAGTGTTGCCTGTCACACTGAGTAGCTTCAGCTCCTATAGCTCTAATGCTCTGCTGATCTCCAGAGCTAATGGTTCCACCCTTCTCTCACGGGAGCCAGAATTGAACTGCAGCCAGTGAAATAGTAGAATATGGAGTCCCAGGCCTCGGCTGCAGCCTGCAGGTCACAGGGTTTGTCAGGATTATAGCAGAGAGTCTGGCTGCTCCAGCTCAGTCTGCTGGGCTGAGTTACAGACCGCTCAGGATGTGTGTGCGTGTGTGTGTGAGAGTGTCTGTACGCACGCCGAGTGTGTGAAGTCACCTTCATCTGAGTGAGATTAGGGTGATGTCTGCAGGGTTTCAATATGAAGTTAATATGTGCATGACATGCTGAAACATTGTTAGAAAGCACCACTTAGGGAGCATGCATGTGTATGTGTGTGTGTGTGCGTGTGTGTGCGTGTGTGTGTGTTTGTGTTAAGTAGCATGCAGTGTGTTCAGCTCCATCGCCTCAATTGGCCAAAGTCAGCTTGTCAGTCACGCCTGGACCCTGCCAGACACTTAACACATGCTCACATTCCAATAAGCTCGCGAACACACATTTTCACCCACACCCCAGACACTATATGTAGACATTCACACTCATTTTAAAGAGACAGACAGAAAAACATACATGCAACCACACACACACACACACACACACACACAGTGAACATCAGTTGGCTGTGACCCGTAAAAGCCGTAAGAGAGGACGACCTTTAGAGGAAGGGGACGGAGGGAGCGGTTGAGAAAAACAGCCTCTGACCCGTGTGGCAGGATACGCACAGTTCCCCTGCAGAGTCAGTGCTTTGGCAACAGTCATGCTCTCCTCGGAGGCCGGAGCAAGAAAGTGAAGCGATAGCGAGCGCTTTGGAGAGTCGGGACCAAGCTGATCGGGACCCTTTGGGATTCTCAGCTTTCCTCAGCTGGGGTTTATGCTGCTGCTTCAACGTGGCTACAGGCAGCGGAGACGCAGGAAGGGAAGCTACTGAGATGATGTATGATCAGTTTGATTATACAGAATCTCATTAGAAGTTTCGAAGAAGGCTTTTTTGGCTCGGCTGAGGGGTGTTTATCCTTTGGCTTCTCTGCCAAGCTGTTTTCAGACATGAACTCCAGATAATGTCCAGACACAATTGCCCCGAACGCAGCAGTAGATTGTCCGGGTCAGACGTGTTCACAACAACAGGAAAATGTTGCCGTGATTAGGTGAGAGGTAGCGCCTGGGGTAGAAGGGAGACAGTACAGGAGACAGTACAAACTCTGTTGCGTGGAAGTTAACGCTCTGCCATCTCCACAGTCAGCTATTGGTTTTTAACATGAAGTTATAACCCAACCTATAGGTATGATCTGTTCCTTAGCACAAAGTTATCTGTTAAACTGCTTCTAAACACCTCACGTTTGCTCCATTTAATATTTGGTTAGGGTTAGGTCTTTAACCGTACGACCCTGTTAGACACACTCACCGTTTTTTGGGGTGTTAAACAAATTACCAAGTCGAAAATTGTTTTCACAGCACTATCTGTCTCTGAGGCTTGAGGCCGTGCCAGGAGAAGGCAAACACACCTCATCGTAGATCTTGTCTTGCCTTTTAATAGAATAATTTACTGCAGCTGGGAGCAGATTGCAGCTCGATGCAGATCCGCTTGGAAACGGCAATTTCCTCTGCCTTAATTACACAGCCTGATTCTCGCACCCCAGTTCACCGGGTTATAGATAGCATCTTTATGTCTGGCGTCTTGCCTGTGGAATGCCGGGGTTTAGATAAATCAGCAACAGATTTGTGATTTTCTCCTGGAATCTTTGCTGTATGCCAGTGAACACTACAAGCATGTGTTTCTGTGGAGAGACGAGCAGACAGTTAGAAACGTATTCATCTCCAGAGAGAGAAATATTTGCAAAGCCAGTGTAGCTTTGTCATCTGCACCAATCGTGGTTACTTATAACCTGCAGTCATATGTCACTTCCCAGACAACAAGGGTTAGCATTGTTAGTCACCCTTGTAAGAAACGCACAGTTTAGAGCCGAGCAGCTGGGCAGAGGATGTTATAGGGTCATCTTTATTACCCCGTCTTCCTTTAACCGTAATTACGAAATCCTTACCACGGACGTTCTTGCCCCAATGCTGAGGAACAGCTGTCTTTGGCCTCCATGGGCTATTGACTGGAAACACTGGTGAGGCCTAATTATAAGCCCAATCTTTACAGCAAAACAACACTCTGACCTGTTGGTTATGACATATGCAAGGAAATACCTAAATTAGAGTGATGACGTGTGTAGGGAACAGAAATAACTCCCGAAATAAAAAGGTGGAGTAAAATGGAAAGAATTGTTTGCATGTGGACGCCGACCTGTGTTGAAAACATCTCACGCAGCTTTCTGTTTCTTTACGTCGTCAAGTTATTGCTGAAACTGCAGCTGACCTGTCCCCGGGTCCCTGAGGTCTCTGTGTATAAATCAGGACAAAACACGGCTGTAAAGCTCCTCAGCTTTCCATCAGACATGTGCACACACACACACACAAACACACACTCTCGACACATACTCTCGACACACAAGCCTGGACTTCCTGTGTTGCGCAGCCTCTCGTAAAAAACACCCAGATGTAAGCAGCTCACCGACGACACTACCAGAATACAGAGGTGCATTGTGGTGCCGCAGAAAACACACCCGACTCCTTCCTCTCAGAAGGTGGAAGACTCACACACACATGCTCGCACAAACGCACATCCCCCCATCCTGTTGCTATATACGTGCAACTTTCCAGGCACAGGTCGCTGGGGCAGACCATCGCTCTCCACCTGCGGGGGCGGAGTGGCATGAGGAGAGGGGGCGCCGGGCCGAAGCTCGCCAGTGAGATCATCCTCCTCTGCCTCCAAATGTTTGCGTCCTCCTCCTTCTCCGTATTCCATCTAGTCACTGTTACAGAGAAAACACACGTCATGGACTTAATCTGTCGCTTGGGTACCTCTGCAGTATCTCCCATCTATTCAGCACTTATCCCATCATCCTCTATTCCTGGGGGCGCACATATCACTGACTACACATGGACCGAGAGCCTCTTACTGCAAAGTTTCTTCCCCCCGTCAACCTTAGCCTCTTTCCCCATACTCCCCCCCCCCCTCCACTGACCTATTTAGGAAATATGTTTTTGTGGGGTGGGGGACTTGTTGAAAAATGTACGAGTTTACCCAGGATGCCCTCGGCTTTGGGAGAGTGTGGTTTACAGAGCGCTCCAAGGTTTATTCCACAGCGGGAGAGAAAACTGTAATTACTTATTGGAATAATTCGCCTGATAAGTTTCACATCATTGCGCCTTCGGTTGGCCCGAGAGAAGAAGAGCGAGTCAGAGGAGTGTACGGCGCTAACCTCATGTCTTAGAGCCGGGGGTGAAACCCGAGAGGAAGAGCTGAGTGATCTCTCATGGGAGTGAATGAGAAGAATGGGGAAAGAGCACAGTCGTACTCTAACCTATAAACATGGCGTGCCCCAGAGTCCCAAACTATTGCTTTAATTGATTACCACATGTTGCCGTGAGGTTTTCAGCCAAATCTGTACATAGAGTCGGCCAAGTGTTGCACATGAGAAAGCAGAGTGGAAAGACTTTGAGACTTAAGATGCATTTAGAATATGGAGAGAGGAAAGCTTTGTTGACAAGCTTGGTGAATTACAGCGCTGCGTTGAATTCACTGAAACTACCCAGGGGACCGATCCAAGATGTGTGCTATTGGACTCATTTAAACCAAAGTCTGTGCATATGGAGACATATGGGGTTATCACAATGAAAAACTACCTTAAAGTGTGTTTACCCACAGTTATAGTCTGACACACAAGTCATATTTAGTGTGTTTGGACACAGTCAGAGTAAGTGGGTGAGTTGTAGTGGCTGAAAAATTGCCTCATGTTGGCAAGTTATAAAGTGTCATTGGGAAAAAAAACATAACCTCAGCTATGGGGGAAGCCCAGTCATTTCCCATCGGCTCCACAGCTCCGCATGCCAGAAACGTTAAAGTGGGAAAGAGACATAAACAGACACATGGAGAGAGAGCGAGCGAGAGAGTAAGAGAGAGAGAGAGAGAGAGCAGCAGATAGAGAGAGAGGAAATTAATGTTGAACTTGCGATTAAGATTTAGACAGAGGAGCATGAAAGGAAGCGAGGGAATAAGGAAGAGTGGAGGAAGGAAGAGGGATGAAAGCGTAAGGTGAAGGACAATAAAATATCCACTCGAGCCTTGAGGATATATATAAAAAAAAAAAAAAAACAGGATGTAGGGAAGGAATACAAGGCTGCTCGCATCCAGCACTGTAGGTGTCTCATTATCTGTGCGGTTAAAGCATGTCAGCAGAAATTGGCCCCGGACGAAGGACACGTTTCTCTTAAAGAAGCCGCACTGACGTCTCTGATGATGTCAGATTGGTTCTCTCACACTATGGCAGCCAGAAGGTCCTGTTTCAAATTATAACAGCTAATACTACATCTCTCTGTGTTGTTTTTATGAGTGACACGCGATACCGTTAATACTCTCTTGGATCTGATACCAAGTAAAACCGAGGGTTGCATCGCAGACACCGATATGCTACTTTGCGCTTGAGTTTGTGTTCAGAGAAGGGAAATAAATAGGAGGCTTCTTCAAATTATAGCCATGTTTAACAAGTGTTGTGGTGTTGCCACGGTGCCTCAACATCCTACCACGCACATCATTTACAGCCCTGCTGCTGTTTTCGGAGCTGAAAAAGCTCCACTTGTTTTCCTCAGCCATCATCAACGTGCCTGTAGGTGGCTATTACTACGACAGGCGGAAGTAGACGTAACAGATCCTGTTCATATAGCTAGCAACTTTCTACCGTGTTAAAAAAATACACATTCAAATCAGTGAAGACTGTAAATAGCCAACTTTTGACATGAGAATCGACCCTAGAACAGACCGGTCTGAAATCGTAAGGATCGATAGTTGAGTATCGATCCGTGCATCACTTCTGTTTATTCACTGCTCAAAATCAAATGCTTTCTCTTTGCATCCTGGCCTGTTTGGATTACACCAAACAGCCCCCCCCCCCCCCACCCCACCCCCACACACACCCTTCACCCCGTTTTCCCTCTCCTCTCAGCAAATTCCTGAACGACTGACTGACTGCAGCATACAGCTGGCTCGACTTATTGCCTTTACTCGCAGTCTGCTTGATTAGCTCTGGTTTTGTGGCCTGGGGGCCTTTGAGCCGTCGTCTGCTGAAACAAAGATACGCCAGCACTGTTCAAACCCCCATTTGAAGTGTAAAGAGGTTCTTTAAAGTGACCACAGTTATTTATTTTGGCTCAGATGTCTCAGCTCTTAATGTGCTTTTTGACTGGGTGAGACTTTAATGAAAAGAAGCCAAAGTCGATCAATTAAAAACACTGTACTCTCCTTTCTTAAAAATATAGGTTTGTTCGATAATGACGGTAAATAACAAAACCTTTTTGAGTTCTATTTCTTCTGTGGCAATGCTGCAGCTTGTGCTCTCTGATAAAACGAGTGAGGTGGAGGTTTGATGCTCATTTTCAAAGCGCATCTGTTGTCGATCCTCTTTCTTTCTCATTTTGTGGCCCAACCTCATTTCCCTCATTTCCCTTTTCTGTCTCCAACAGTTCAGTCATGTAACATCAGGTGTATGAATGGAGGCAGCTGTGCGGAGGACTCATGCTCCTGTCCGAAGGGCTACACAGGAGGCCACTGTGGACAACGTGAGTGAAACATCCTACAGCACTGACACATTTTAATCACATTACTGTTTTTAGATTTGGGTCTCAGCCAAACATTAAGACTTTTTCAGACTATTACAACCCTATTAAACGCTAAGCCAATATTTGGGGGTTAACGCAAAGTTTAAAACTAGGGCGTGAGGTAAGAAAAGTTGACGTTATCGTCTAAAGGTCTGATGTCATCAAACAAAATCCTCACATATGTTAGCTGGACAAATATACAATGCAATGTGTGTTTATGTGCAAGTGATGCAAGTGTTTACAAGGTGAAGTCATTTGAAGCCTAATGAAAGACCTGTGTTTGTGAATCTGTGATAGAGGAGTGGAGAGTGTGAAGCTGCCCTGTGATTCACTCTCTTTTCCCGTCTCTCCCGTAGCCGTGTGCGAGAACGGCTGCCAGAACGGTGGGCGCTGCATCGGGCCCAGCCGATGCGCCTGTGTCTACGGTTTCACCGGGCCGCAGTGCGAGAGAGGTGAGAGCTCATCCCCGTTTCTCTAGTGACACTGTATGGGATGATATGAGGGTTGCTACTGGTATCTTAATGGTAAAACCAAAGAGGCTTGAAACAGCGTAAAAACGAAACTTTTACAACTTTGTTCTTAGTTTTATATTTTTCATTTCCATAGTGACCACATGTATTGTTATGTGTGGCTGAGTGGATGTCACTCATGGGAGACTGAGGTCAAACAGAATATGTGACGCAAGAGAATCAATCCCATTGTTTCACCTTTTTCGGTCAAAAACCTGTTTCAATTTGCACACTGACTTCTGGGTTTAAATTTGACCTGTCATACTTCCCATAGTTAACACACATAGTTAACACACAAGCTGTGTCCTTATTCATTGGCAGCCTCCGACAAAGGCCGCCAACCCTCTTGTCTCGTCTCGGCCCTTCGCGGTCTACATGGCACACGAAGGCAGAACCGACAGCCTGTGTGACTTGTCTGGTTTGATTCCCAGCAATCACTATAACACAGTTAGTAATAATGGCAAAAACCATGAATAGACTAAAGCTGCCTTTCTGTAGCTTGAAAGTTAGGCAGGCCAGGATCTGATTGGCCAAAAGATGGACACACCAAGCTGCTAGATTGCTGAGGTGAGATACGTACACAAGTGTAAAGGAAAATATCAGTGTGGGAACACTTTGATGTGACTTAGGAGTCAGAAGTCCTATCAGTCCAGACGTTCTCTGTTATTTCCTTACTCCAGCGCTCGCTGAGCCGGGTCTTCTAGCGTGAATGACTTCATACAGCTCAGACAGACAGTGGGTGTTCGCCTCCTGGGCTTTGAACAGAGGGCTGAGGTATGTGTGTGGTGGGAAGTGATTGCAGGGTGCTGGAAGTAGGTGGTACAGTCTAAAAAATGTCTGAAGTGATGGCTGCTCTTAGTCTCGGCTTACCTCAGTTCACCTCTTCAGAGGAAGAGAGAGAGCTTTATACGCCTTCAGATATTCTCTGGTATCAATCTCACCTTTTCTTGACCCTCACCTTCCACCTTCTACCTTCTCCTTCCCTCGCTTTCCTACTCCCCCTTGCTGGCAACCTAAACTGAGGTAGAGGAAAGTTCCTGTAATTGCACCCACCTCATTCCTCTTCTTCCGTATAATTTATTTCCTATCTACATATGTATCTATGCTACAGCTACTAACCCTGCTATCCTCCACACTCATCCCTCATCTTCTTCTGTCTCGTTCTTTTCTTCTCTATTCATGGAAATGATGCAACCACTTAATAAAAACCTTTAACATTTGTATCATTTCCCTCACTCTCCATCCCTCCTTTCTTCATGGAACACTGGGGTCTTGTTTGCTTGAAAAAAATTAAATAAAAACAACATGAGGGGGGTTAAGTTTGTCTTAAAAACATCTGGCAACAAATACCGCCCCATCCACTCTCCCCAACTTCCCCACAGGACGGACAGAATAGACTTTCTTTGTGGACGTTTCCTGATGTGAAGCTGGGTAGGGAGGCAGAGAGAGAGAGAGAGATGGAGGGGAGGAGGGAGGAAAAATTGGAGGGATAGGGTGAGAATGAAAATTGACTCCCCAGCTGTGTACACAGGGGGAGAAAATACAAATTCTTTCTCTCCATGTTGGAGGAGCGGGTAGAACGTTGGACCGGCTGGTAGTCGCTGGGAAAAAACTCTCATAAATCTTTGTGTCTTTGATGCTAAATTTCCTTCAGAGAAAAAAGAGGATATGAGCTTAAATTGTCAAATAAGTTTCATCACTCATTACAAATTTTCATATCGACAACCGAGGTAACACAAATACTCCACCCTGCACTCTGGTTGGTTGTTGTTGTCACAGACACATCCATACATTTGGCTTGCTAGGAATCTTGTTGTTGTTGATTCTGTAACATGTGGGTGAGCCCCTCGAGTGGTGAATTGAGTTCATGCAAAGCGATTGGTGGTTGCTGATTGACTGCCGGTTTGGATCCGTTCTGGAAACCTCTAAAACTAGTCGGCAACTGGATCATTGGGCTAAAAATTGTTTCGCGTGAACTGGGCTTAAAGAAATTAAACATTTGACTGTCAATTATCCAGAAAATACCGATGTAGAGTTTTAGCAAGGCAGCACTCCCCCCACTCCAATAGGCGACTAATGTATTTATTTATTTTGGATTTTGTCCAAAAGGCTACAGATTCCCTTGTGTAACCTTTTGCGTTTCTTACGTCTGTTGCATGTTGTGGTTTTTAGAGTTTGTGTGACGGAGGCTGTGAGTCAGTAGATTTACTGTGTGATTCAGTCAGAGGACTGCTGATGAACTGCAATTATGAAGGCAGTGAAAGTCAGTTGGTACGGGGAAAACTTGGAACTGTGTGGGATGGAGTCATGGGAAACCCTTGCGTGTTTGCATGTCTTGGGTGTGTGTGTGTGCACGTGCAGCTATGTGTGAATAGCTTATGTCTGTGCGTGCCTGAGGCTTTAGGGTTAGGATGAAATATAGTCAGGGTTAGGGTTTCCTCACTGAATTAAAAGCATGAGTACACTGTCATTATTCAACAGCTACTATGTGTTTGTCACAGTTTTGTTATGGATATAAATGGATACTTGTATTTTTATGGATACTGATGGAGTGGTAATGTTTCTCTGTCTGTATTAGAGTGTGGATTCCGACATGCTAGGGTCGGGTTCTGACAAAACTTGTGGAACGGTATTTGGTTTAGGTCGGGTCTCTGTGGCTGAGCTTTCTCCTTGATTCTTCATCCTGCCTGTGCCGGTAATCTGGGGAAACATCTTGCTTTGGTCAGGTTTAAGCACAACCTGGGTTTGGGTCAGGCTCGGTTAGCTTTCTCTGGGGCTTAGTCAGATATGGACAGAAAATTGTGGAACAGGCGGCTCTGTAGTCTGTATGGGTTCTGTTGGGGAGATGCATTGATCCCGGCTGAAATTAAATAGATTGAGCATCATACTGTTTTTGGTACAGACGTTCATGTTCCTGGGAGATGAACCCCCAAGACTGAGGTGATCTGACTCTTCCTCTAGTCCTGCCATGAGATTGACATGTTTGGGTAGAGGTGACATTTTTTTACCGTCTTCCATTATGATTCATCTTCAGGTCCAATTTTCCCTTTGTCCAATAAGGTTGAATAACCATATTGTTGGAAAACGAATGACGCTTGCTTTGGCCCATTAAGCCAGCTCTGCTCCAGTAATAACCCAGTCCAGTGTGTCCCAGTGGAGCCACACAGCGTCTGACATCAGCCTCAGTCTCAGACCAGTCCAGGCTAAATAAATCAATTATCACAGAGGACCAGTTCCCCCCCCTCAGCAGGCGGTGACGTCAGCGGCATTTTAAGGTGCTTGAAGCGAAGGAAGTTGGTTTATTTCTGTTCTATTCTCTGATCCCGGGTAAGACCGAACCAAACAGAGCTGGTGGATGGGTGGGACCTGAAGGCAGGCACGGGTCACGCTGTGGAAAATATCCGCAATGACAATTTACTTTGAGTCAGCCACTTTGGAGCCGTGCTAAATTTGATCTGCAGCAGGTCTATAAATCATATACCAATGCAGCACGGTGTTGCCATACAATGGAGGCTCGGTATTTCTCTTTTCCATAAAGGGTATATAATGACCTCTATCCAACCCCGAAGGAGCCAATATCAGAGAGAGTCTTATTCAAACCAGACACAGTGTGTGATCTATGTCTGGAAATCAGCTTCGTGCCTCATCTAAATACTATATGTTCTGAATTAAATGTTATATATTCAGTGTAATCAGGAAAGTCACATTTCACCAGCTGGTACTTGTGTCTGTTATAATGGGAGCACTGAATTTTGATCATCCATCTCATAAATGAAAAGCCAAGGAAATTTGCTCGGGTCACATTCAGAGTCTCTGGTTGGTTCAGATCAGCGTTGGACTTGGCTCACAGGATGTTGATGAAGGCAGTGTTTGATCTGGCTGATTGACTCTCATTGCAGTACTACAAAAAAACGCTCCCTTCACAGAATAAATAACAGGTCCCATGAGTGGTACTTGTTGATGGAGCCGGGAGCCTGCTTGCCCGGCTGTGATTTTGCCTGGCGGTGTCTGAGTTCAATGGAGTCTGCGTTATTGTTCCGTTGCTGGACACTATTGTGAGAGGAAGTTTCCCAAAACAGATCAAAATAGCCATAGAAGTCGAGATACATTTTTACAGTACAATGGTTGAAACATAGAAACAATGACAGAGGAACTGCAAGATCGACCGACTGATGCCGTAACGTCACAGTCCACAAAATGTCTAGATATTCAAAATTAGCATACTCTAAATGCCTGATAGTTTTGAAGCCAAACACATTTTTTAGACATGAACTCTGGAAAATGTTCACAAAAATGGAAATGGATATTTGCCTTTCACGTTAGAAGAACGCATTCTTCTCACATGGGCTAACTTGCACTTTGGACATTTTACAAGGAGGCTGGCATGAAAAGTTCTGGGAAATGTCTGGAGCAACTGATTTGGACATTTGCATTCTCACACAGAGCCCCTGCCGAACATTTAAGGAAAATGTCCGAACTTCAGTGTATAACTGAAAGCAGCCTGTTCATGTGGTTGCTTCCACGTTGTCATGTGAGTTCCATGCAGTTACTTTCACACACAGCGGTTAGCTGGAGCTCTCGGGTCTTGGTAGATTGCAGAGGGCTTATCTCTTCTCATTCTGGCCTCTGTAAATGTGTGTGTGTGTGTGTTTGTGTGTGTGTGTCCCCTGTTACACATTTGCTCACATTCGACTAATTGTTTTCGGTGGGGAAAAAATGAAAGGAGCAAACCCCTTAAGGAACGATTATGTCTAAAGGAAAAGGGAGATTTCAAGCCTGTTGATAATGGCGCTGATAAGACTAACAGAGACTGCTATGGTTGGCCAAGATGGAGATAAACACACCAAACACACAGATGCACACAGCCACACAAAGGCACACACACACACCGAGACAAATACAAACAAAGAGCCCACACATTTGAATCATTTATTTATATCGACAACAGCAGAAGGACACAAGGACACAAACACCACAACGCAGTCAGAAATTCCACAAGACCCTGCCAGACATGTGCTGCATCACACACACACATACACTCACACACATGGTCTTGTGTATGCATATATTTCACTTCACTTAATTCATTTGACTTGTTGACCCCCTGTCATAGGAAGGTATGCACACACGATAATGGCCTCATTTTCATGTAATCAACTCATATTTCAGGTTTCTTATCCACCCAGACTCGTCCTCCTGGGAGTTTTATAAATACTTCAGCAGTTATTAATGAGTCCTAAGTGGGGAGGGGGGAGGGGTTTCTCTCCCCTGTCCCTCCTCCTAGTGGTCAGGTCACCGCTCTGCCCCATCTCTCTGATCCCACAGCTGGACAGGGCCGATGGGAAAAACTTCTCCTGGAGGCTTTGCGTTCCAGACGGGATTAAACATTTTCTCACCTTAGCCTTTACAGTATTTTTCCTTCGTTTGATCCAGTTCCCATCAGAGCAAACAGTAATAGGCTTTGATGAGCGGTCACGTTATTTGGCTGTATCAGATATCAGACATTGGTTGGCTCGACTACAAAAACTTGATCACATGTGAAGGGTCAGACCCTGTTAACGTTTGCCTGCTATGAATGGCGGGCTAATCTGAGTGGACTGATCTGGGTGAGAGGTTAGATGTGCATCGGCAGCTCCCTGCAAACTGTGGGCTGCGTTACTCACTGGCAGCAGTTCCCCGGGAAGTTTTATTAGAAGCGGTGATGTTTACAAAATAAAAGCATTAAAAAATCTTGTAAAACGGAGACCAGTCCATTAAGTCAGACACAAAATGTTCTCGTTATCAGAGGAGGGGGACTCCATTCTGTGAGGCTAGCTGGATGTTTTTCATCGTGTGGATGAATGAAACCAGAGATGTCAGGATGAGATGGAGCGCAGAGATCGCTCACGGTGGAGTTCGGAGTAAGACACGGGGAATGTTCTTGATCTACTGAGCTATTTGAACGATAATTAGACAAAATTGCTTCCCAATGTTGTCAGTCGGACTGAATCAGGATGCTGGATTTGGTCCTGTCCCAATGTGCCCGTGCCCGTGATTGCACTTGTCCACTGAATTTACATGCATAATATACAGATGTGCATACCTTTGTGCTTTGTGTTGTGTTAGTGTTGACTGAAGCGTATGAAAGTGGGTTTTTTCCACAACCAGATTTATGCACCACACAAACAACAAAAGGCAGAACACATGGAGCACGCACGGTGATTGGGACACAGTATGACAAGCAGCTTTTCTTCACTGTTTGTTATTTTGTGCCTTCAAAGGAACCAGCTCCAGTCTTTGGTTTGGCTCATTGCTGCAGCTCGGACAGAATGTGTGTTTGTCTTCAGATGTGTGCATCTGCACAGACAAGTATTTGCATTCTTATACATATGTGTCATATGTGTGTGAGCAGCAGAGTCAGTAGGGCAGTGTCTGAGAAAACACGTGTACATTTTCTCTATGTAAGCACACTTGCATACATTGCTGAACTTGGCAGTTGTATGGCTTTTCAATGTTATTGGGTGACCCAGGTGTGAGGGAGTTGACATGCAAGGAGAGAATAGAAGACAGACAGACAGGAAGACCCAAAGTGAGCGGAGAGAAATAAAGAAAGATGGATGAGCGGGTGGAGCCGCCTTGAGCTCCGACCTGCACTCTGCATGCTCAGGTTGACCTACTTTACTCTTCCTCTCCGTCTTCCTCTCTCTCTGGCTCTTTCTGCGTCTCCCGCCCTTTGCCCCATCCTCTATGATTCCCTTTCATGTAACACGAGGAACCAATAAGGGCAATAAGTCTGGAGAAGGCTTCCCACCAGACACCACCGCTGTTTTCTATCTTTCCATCGCACTCTGTCCTTCAGAGCTGAACAGGTTGCTCTACCTTCTCCTCAGCTCACTGTCACTGCCTTGGCCAGTCAACCGTGCACTTCATCTTTCATCTCCGCTGACACAACAATCCCCTTTTTTTTTTTTTTTTTAATGAAGGTTTCATTAAGTTTGGCGCCACTGCAGAGAACTTAATAAGGGTTTCTCCCACAAGGGCAGCCATCATTAGGCTCCATGTGATTGAACGGACGAACATCGTACTGCTGAAATGATTACAGCATGAGGTCATTGTGTCTGATTTGTGAAGTGCATTTAACGAGATTATGCCACTGGCAAACAGGGGGGGGGGGGGGGGGGGGGGGCAGCGAGGAGGCCAGGTGATCGCTCAGGCCAGGAACATTCTGTTCTCGTTTCGCTCAGCATAAAGTTGTTTGTATGCAACATCCGTTCGAATGAGTGAAAGTATTTACTAACCTTTATGTTCACTCATCCTTTCCCTGAAGGTACAATGTGCTCAGTCTGAATATGCATGTTTGGGATGGGCAGTTTGCTTTGCCTGTGGTCGAGGCTTAATTTCTGAAACTGTTAAAGTGACCTACAGTCATTGAGCCGCCTCAGTCCAGAGAACCCTGAAGCTGCTGCACAACGAGCTGTTCACCTGTTTCCGTTGTCATGAAGGTCATTACGCCACGTCAACAAGTCCCAGCCACTGCTGCTTTAAAGCACTGGTCACCTGTTCAAATTTGATCAGTATTGAACATTTGCATGTCCAAATCGACTAATTCCTCGGGCCCTTAATGGTACACACATTAATCATGAAGCCGATAAGATGAACAATTCTCGAGATATACGTTTCCTAATGCAGACGGACAGACTGGATTGAGAAGCGAGATGTATTGTGTTCAGGAGTTTGTTTAGTGTTTGTGCAAAGTTACGCAAAACTGTGTGGCCCCGAAGAAGAACAACAGATGTGTTGAAACGTCACACTCATGTCTAGAGTGAATGATTGTCATGAGGTGCTGATACTGTCATATTGCTGGAAACAGAAACCTCCACTGTTCAGTCACCATCAACTCCTAGTTAAAGCCGTGGAATGTGCTTCAGAGTGTCAGTCCAACGGGCTGACTTATTATCACAGAGATTTAATACATAGCAGTCATTCCAATCCTATTGCGAAATTCCTGCTGAATGAACCAGCGTGGATGTGCTGCTCAGTTTAATCTGAGCAGTTTAATAGGATAATGTCTGCCCTCTCGTGCTCCTACACGCTGCTACCAACTCTCATATTGTTCCTCTTAGGTCCTGGTAAAAACCTGCTACTTGTAAATGCTCCTCTTTGGAAGCATGTTGCAG